>NW_016107652.1:276384-290220 GCF_001604975.1 Cebus imitator | reverse complement strand
CCTTAGTAAAATAAGGTCAAGTAGTCAGAACTCTTTAAAAAATTCATGGATGCAGAATAAGTACTAAGTAAATAGTAAATGAATAAGAAACGTTATTCTTGGGAAAGAGTTTTATTGAACATATGGCATCCAGAGATCTTCAACTGACGCAACACCACTACCTTAATCAGTAAAGATAAGTTGATTTTAGCGATTGCTTCAAGAAAACAAATTCAGCTCTCTTCATGTTCTCAGTTATTAAATACCATATCTATTTTATTGATCCCTGATCTTTTCATTATCATTCCCTCCTACTTTCTTTTACTTTTATTTCTTTTTTTCTAGCTTTGTTTTATTTTCAAACATATGCATTTAAGGCTACACATTTCTCTTTATGCTCAGATATATGTACATATGTAATAGCTCTCATGTGTCATATTCATTATTTTTTAGTTCAAAATGTTTTCTACACTTTTGCGTATATCCTCTTAAAAGACAGGTTTTTTAGAAGTACATGAGTAATGTTCAAACATTGAGATTTTATAGTTGTCTTTTTAAAAGAATTTATTTGCAGTTTAATTTATTCCAAGTCAAAGAACATACCACGGTTGATTTCCATAATTTAGTTTTGAAAAAAGCAAAAACTACTTCATTTGTACATTTGGTATCACCTTTGCATAACCTCAAGTCAGCAGCTAGAAATTTTTTTGTTAAAATGCCTGCCTCTAACATCAGTCTCTTACTGCCTCCAAAGTGCTGCTTTTAATTTGCTGTGTGCTGGGAAATCAGATAAGCAAGCACTTTTTTAATAGTGTCTAAAATAAGAGTTTGTAAGACCTGAGGGACTCTTCTATGAAGAAAGTGCTTGGCTTTTAGCTCACAATCTATGTCACATTTATTTTTATTGAGGCCACTAAGAGACACATGTTTGTTGATTTTCAGGTTCAGGCCTCTGTGTGATCTGATTAGTTGAAGTTTATCAAATTTATAGTGAGTTTCCATAAAGAGCAGGACTGAACTTGAGCTGGATTTACAAATATGAATAAGGCAGTATTCACTTTCAAGACTCTCTGAGTTCAGTAGGGGAGAAAGTCACTCACAGGAAATGTGAATATACCATAACAATTGTGATGAAAAAGGCTCATACAAGAATTATGAGAACATAGAACTAGGCCCCTAACCCAGACTGATGGGTATGTGTGCCTGGGGGGGATGTTCAGAGAGGACACAAAAATTATGATACAAGTAATTATTGAAATATTAAAGAATTAATAGACATTAGAAAGAGAATGAGAATAAAACCACTCCAACCAGAAAGAAAAACATCGTGAAGTTACAGAGGAAAACAAGCAAACGAAGAGCTGAATGTATGTGAGTTACAATATATAGGACAGTGTTCGTATGTAAAGTGCATGTCAAGAGAGAAACAGTTGGAAAAAGTGATCATTACTCTGCTTGAGTTTTGATCTGTAGCTAAAATGTTTGATGTGCACATGAAGAGGACTAGAGAACTACTGACAGATATGACTATATCATTTAAATCATGTTGTAAAAATTGAAACCAAATACATGGTTCTAAGCACTTTTGTTCGCCAGTTTATTTATTACATCTCCACACTCTTGTGCTTTGCATGCGGTATCTATTCACAAAAAAAGAATTATTCCTCTAAAATATTACGGAGATCAGATGATAATGCACCGCTACATGAATGTATTTACATTCTTATATTTGTATTTTTGAATTAGAGAAAAAGCAAATTAATCGTCAATATACACAATCCTCAGTCTATCTTACCTGAGCAAAAGCATGTTAGGATTATTCCTTAAGAAATGTGTAGCCAGGTGAATCAGATTTCATTCATTTAACAAATATTTGCAGAGTCCTTTCTATGTGTCTGGTGCTGTTCTGGACACAGAGGATAAAATGATGAATGGATACTCACACATTTCTGACACTTAAAATCATAGCGTCTAGTAGAGGAGGCATTCGTCAAGTAATCATAAAAATAAATGTTAACAATGATCTAAGTGTTATGACAAATACAGAAGTGGTCATGAGAAGATTCAATGTAATCTGGGAGTGTTGTCTCTCACAGACTCCACAGGAAGCCAAATCTTAAGTGAGATCCAAATATTAAATCAAAATTAACTAGATAATTGGAGACAGAATAAAGGTATTTCAGTCAGCCTGGTCAACATGTGCAATTCTCACTAGGATGAGAGTGCATGAGGTGAATCTGTAAAACGAAATGAAGGCTGAAGAATGTGTTATGGGGAAAGTACGGAGAGGAAGTGTGGTTTGATGGCAAAGAGAAAGAACATGAGCAAGTCTGGGTAGAAACTCTAGATGCCAGACCAAATACAACCTTGTACTTAGTTTAAATGTTTTTTCATTTTGTTTACTTCCTTTTTTAAAAATTTGAAATTAAATTCAAACTGCCAAAAAGCTGCCTAAATAAAATAAACAGCCTTACACACCTTACCAGTTCACTTATTTGTCACAACTTGCCCTGATTGCTTTATAATTTACCCATTCTCTCTCCCTTCCTCTCTCGCGTGTGTTTGTGTGCGTGTGTGTGTGTGTGTGTGTGTGTGTGTGTGTGTTCCTGAATCAGTATGCGTAGTCTGATTGACTGTCTGGGTTTTACTCCTGAAAGTCCCATGTCCCAGGAAACCTATCAGTCCAATACAAAACAGAACAGTTAGTCATTCTAATAGGATCCAGTCTATGATGGAGTATTGCAATTAGCTATCATGTCTCTTATGATTCCCTTGAATGTGAAATTTCACACATTTTAAAATTACAGTTGTAAATTTTTCTCAGGCTATCAAATTTAGACATAAAATCTGAGCAGTTATGTATTGATGTTCCCTCTTTTATATATTAGTATCTTATGGTCCAACCAAGGTATTATCCACAACACTTTACAACAAAACAATAAATTGTGTGATAATGAGTCAAGAAAGGAGACTTAAGTTGGATCCAGAGCTCTGTTAGATGCAGGTACAATTGAAAGATAAAAAAAAAAGTTGTCATCTTTGTTTGTAAAGAGTGTGTTAGATTAAATATTACAGTCAATACACACACTGTACAGTTATTATAAATTTAATCAATCAATGATAAAGGAATACATTAAGAAACTCTCAAAACAAATTAATTAAGAAGTTGCATCATTAACTAATATAAACATCTGTAGTTCTCTTATAATCTCATGTGTTTCTCTTGTCCATATAATCAAATGTAATGACTAAACTCTATGCTTTTTTCTATACTAGATTTGTATTATTGCTGAAACACATTACCAGAAAAGAGTTGCTTAAAACAATACAAATATATTATTTTAAGACCTGGAAGCCAGAAGTCCAAAATTAGTCTTATGGGAATAAAATCAAGGTGTCCACAAGCTAACTCCTTCTGAAAGCTCCAGGAAGAATCTGGTCATGTCTTTCAACTACTCATAACAGCATTAGTTTTTGGCTTGTGCTGCTATCATTCCAATTTCTGCCATTGTCATCACATTGCCTTCCTTCCAATCTTTGATACTTGAGTCCTTTTCAGGATCTCCACATGATTGCATTGGGCCTACCCAGATAATCCAACATGATCTCCCAACTCAATATTTTCAACTTAGTCACTTATATACAATATCCTTTTGCAATGTAAGGAAACATATTTGCAGGGTCTGGGGACATTTTTTGGGTATCATTATTCAGTATACCACAGCTCCCAAATTCTGTATTAAGTTACGATCATATACGTAGTTCCTTAACACACAAGTACAATAAAGGCTACACGTCTGAAACTCAGCTCACTTGTGCTTAACAAATCCTCCTCTATCTAATTTATGAATCTCCATTTGAATTTTCTTTGTTTTTAAATAAGCTTTCCCAACTTAAATTTATCACATCCATAGATATGTTGCTCATCTAAGGCACTCTTATGTCCCTACTTCCCAAACATATCCAGGGATTAAATCTCTTCTGTCCTTCCTCCTTTACATCTCTACTGCTGTGGCCTCAGTTCAGGAAGTCATAAAGTGTACTGAGATACTGACAGAGGTGTCATTCCTAAGACCAATGTCCATTCTTTAACAGTCTGGATACTTTCAGCTCATTTTTTTACTCATTAAATTTCATCAGTACTTAAGTGCTTGCAATTTCTTCAATGGGTTTTCTTAATTTTTTATGCCACTAGAGAACTCTAGGAAACCAGAGTTATGGCTATTTTGAATTACTCCATACATACATACATACATATAGTCTTCTATGCACAGCTTTTAAAAATAAATGTTACTGGGCTGGGCGTGGTGGCTCACACTGTAGTCCTAGCACTTTGGGAGGCCCAGGTGGGTGGATCACCAGGTCAAGATATTGAGACCATCTGGTCAACATGGTGAAACCCCTTCTCTACTAAAAATACAAAAAATTAGCTGGGCATGGTGGCGCATGCCTGTAATCCCAGCTACTCGGGAGGCTGAAGCAGGAGAATTGCCTGAACCCAGGAGGCGGAGGTTGCAGTGAGCCAAGATCATGCCATTACACTCCAGCCTGGGTAACAGGAGCGAAACTCCGTCTCAAAAATAAATAAATATATAAATGTTACTGTCATGCACAAAAATTAATTACCGTATAACTTCAGATGTGTCAGCTCAGCTTACAATGTGCTGCTTTGGAGGCCGTTGGCTCTGCATCTCTGTGATTCTTTTCCCCAAACTGAGCTTTATGGAACTCTGGGCTAAAGTATTAGAGCTTCTCCAAAAACAGTAGGATATCAGTGATTGAACAATTTTAGTAATAGAGTTAGCATAGTAAACTGGGTTTGTTATTTGCAGGAATTTTCAGAGACTTCAGTAGTTTATTTATATTGTGATTTATCATGTGGGTACACATGTATTATACAGAATTATCCAAAGGTTTTTAAAACCAATTATCTGTTTATTTTCTCAGAAAATCAATCAGCATAATATTGAGCAATTATTTTTCACAAAACACAATTCAATCTACAATTTTACTTTAACCCCTTATCAGTTTCTTATGGCCGCTGTCACAAATATCACAAATTTTGTGTTTAAAAAACGGAAACTTATTCTTTCACAGTTGTAGAGGACAGATACCTGAAATTTGTATCACTTGGCTGAATCAAGGTGTTGTCAGGTCTGTGCTGCCTTGGGAAGCTCTAGGAGAGAATCTAGACCTTGCCATTTTGAGCTACTAGTGGTTGCCTCCATTCCTTGGCTGTGGAGTCATCACTTCAATCTCTGTCTTCATATCACCGTATTCTCTGTATGAGAAAAGTCTCCATCTATGTCTTCTTTACAAGGATACATATGATCACATTTAGATACACTCTGCTAACCCAGATAATTTACCTATCTTAAAATATTAGCTTAATGATAACTGCAAATACCCTTTTCTCCAAATAAGACCTTGCAAGATGGGGTCAGCAGGTTATGCTCAATTTTCCCTCTCTTCAAAATTGTTGAATTTTTTCTTAGCTACCATATATAAAACACCTCCATTATACACAACAGTGTAACACTAGTAGGTCTGAACTCTGACTTAGGCAACCTGGGTGCTAAAACTGTGTGTACCCTACAATATTATTTAAACTATCGCTATATACTTAAGCTGCATAACTGCAATTCTTTTCTTGAGCCAAGTTTTCTCTCTGTTGCCCAGGTTGGAGTCCAGTGGCAAGACCACAGCTCACTAAAACCTCAACTTCCTAGGCTAAAGTGATCCTCTCACCTCAGCCATTTAAAGTGGTGGGATTATAGGCAGGAGGCACCACACACACCCCATAACTACAATATTCATGGGTTAGATTCAATTCTTTAGTTATCCTATTTTAAAAATTGAGTTCTTTTTTTTAAATATAACAGTATAAACTACCCATTTGTGGGCACCTGTTAGAATATGAGCTCCCGGAGGACAGAGGC
Organism: Cebus imitator; assembly: GCF_001604975.1. NCBI lineage: Eukaryota > Metazoa > Chordata > Mammalia > Primates > Cebidae > Cebus > Cebus imitator. Next base: position 284,302 of record NW_016107652.1, on the reverse strand, counting down.
CAACATTTTGCTCACACTAGCATATAGTCAACACTGATTAGGCATACAAAAATGTTACGTGTCTCAACGTTTTTAAGAGAATGTAACAAAATTTAAATATTGTGGATGTTTATGCAAAAAATAATTAAATTTTATACTACCAGCTGATTTCATGAGAGGCAAATTATCAAAAAACCACTGATTATTTCCGTTGTTAAAATATTACTTTTCTCTCAATTTAGTTACCTATAACTTGTGGATAAAAGTAGGAGTTGTAATATAGTTCACGCTCAAGCGTAATTCAGTTAGAATTTGGCTGTTCAATTATGTGGGGAGTAAAACTAAAAGTATGCCAATGAAGCCTCTGGTAAGATTTAGCAAAAGTTGTACCACATCACTCCATTCATGAGAGCAGCATACAACATGTCTTTTGCGTAAGATTTTCCACCCTCTATCCATCTTGCCATTTATTCTTCAGCTCTGTGACTTAGACAAAATTTCTGATACAATCAGGCAGAGCCTGAGGACATCAGAAGGCATGAAGAAAATATTGTTTATATTCAAGTAATCAAGAGTGCAATGGAGGTGAGGCTTGCTATTACAAAGTTTTTGGAAACCTCTTTGTGAAAAGACCAAAAATAAGCTGCCAGGAGAGTGTGTGACAGGGATATGAGCTATTCCTTGTTAGTGGTCTTGGGCTTTCCTTACTCCCTCCCTTCATTCCTCTTGGGCAATTTAGTTTCCCCCAGGCTTCTGTTACACAGAACCTGGAAAAGCACAAGTGAAAGGAACTATAATCCTCTTTTTATGTAAAAAAGAAAAAAAATAGCAGAAAAGAGATACCTTAGAGGCTAAGGGAAGTGTAGGAGTTCTTGTAGACAAGACTGAGGATGAAAACACAACAGGAATAAATGTGTTGAGGTTCAGGGAAACAAGACGTTCTAAAGTAGCTATAAAAACAAGAGGTGATGCTACTATAGGTAATGTATAGGTTCTTCTTCAGCATTCAGAAAATGGTTATGATTGAAGTTAGAAGTGAGGAAGGAGGGAACAATTTTCACTTTATATCTCACTTTAAACAATTTTATATAATGATGAGTGTTGTCTTTTGCAAGGAGAGCCAGAGGGAGAGAGTGAGAGATGAGGTAGGGGGTAGGAGAGATAGAGAGAGAGAAAGAAAAAAAGGGAGAACAGCCACTGAGGCAGGAAGAGTTAAAGACAAATCTAAGCATCTCTCATTGATTTGCTGTAAGCAACCAGTAGTTTCAGAGATAACTGAAAAGAATTTTAGCTTATCTAAAACAGAGAGATTGAGTGATTCAAGGTAAGTTATTAGAAAAATCAAAATTATTTCATTTTCTCAGTTATATCCTAAAATAGCCCCCAAGGAAGAGAATAATCACCCTCATCAGTTATACAAAAATGACTGAAGAATGCCTGGTGACTCATATAATGCTGTTGCAGTCAGCTTAGGCCTCAGTTCATCTAAGACCAACTTCTTGTCCTATGAACAAGAAGAATAAGGTACATGGGAATTGGAGAATGAGTAGAGTAGAATTTATTAAGCAAAAGAAAAGCTCTCAGCAAAGAGAGAGGGTCTGAAAGTAGGTTGCCGAAAATAGGGCAGAGTTCTGGGTCTTTTATGGGGCAGAAGCCAGGAAGCCTTCTGTGGGTCTTGCCCAAATGGGAGGAGTAAACTTCCTCCTAGGGGTGTTGCATCTGCGGGTGCTTGGGCTTGGCCAGAGTGATTTCACCTTGGTTATTACCCATGAGTGGCTAAGTGAAACGCACAAGTGGGGGTTAAAATCACAATGCTAAAATCATGTTAATGACAGTATAATGAGCTGGGTCAAGTTAAGGACATTTAGATTAATTTATGGCACCTGTGCCTAAGTTGGGACAGTTCTTTCTGAGCAACATTCTGGCATAAGAAATTTTAACCACATTTCTTCCTGTTAGCTGCAGAGGTGATATAGGTGCTGTCCTGCAGTTGTTCCTGTGAATACTGCCCTTCTCTGTTCTTCTCTTGAGATCCTTCTCTCTCTCTGCCTAACTAGCCCCTAACTGCAACCTCTCTCAATACTTTCTTCTTCACCCAGAATCTCTCCTCTTTTAAATAATCAACTTGAGAAAGGAGGCTCAACCTGACAGTGATATCCCACCATCAGAATATCTAACTCCAAACCATACACAAATAAATCCTTGATTTACTTTTCTTAATATTTTGTTTTGGAATCATCTGTGAAATATTCTCCTTTGCCATAGAAGTCAATAAGACTCATTTTGCTTTACTCATAGATTTATTTACTTCAGAAGGGAAATTTCTACATTAGTAATAATTAACCAATTATAGACTATATTTTTATAACTAAGCACATATTTTACATGTGAGAAAATTTCAATATTTGCCTAAAGACATTTATAAGAGTTTCAAGAAAAGGCAAGGTTTCAGTTAAGGTTTCTGTAGCATGGCTGAAATGTGATTAAGGCAATCTTAGTTGAGGCTGGCCCCTGATAAATGAGAAGAGATGGGAAGTACATGTTGAGAAGAGATGGGAAGTACTTGTTATGAAGAAACAAATACAATATTTTTAATAACACACATAGTTTTCCAGAATATATCCTAAAACAGGAACTTCAAAAAACCCAGTGTGTGCTTTTGAAGAGTAAGGTTCTGTAACTCAAATTTCTAATCAATACTTTTAGATAGGCAGGAATAAAAAATCCTCTTTATGGGTGCAATATTTAGTTCCCAGTTCCTCCAGAGAGGAATTTTAACCAACATATATAAAACTTACGAAAGCAGAAGCATACCTTATAAACTCCTCTGACGTTTTATTATGAAGACTTTCGTGCTGACTCAGCTAAGATCAGTAAATTATGTACTTGGTATTTCAGGATTATGGGCTTGTTTTTTTTTTTTTTTTTTTTTTTTTTTTTTTTTGTGTTGGAAAATACTCGAGAAAAGAATATATTTTATTATTTTCGGAGAAATAAAGAACTATTAAGTGAGTCGAAGTTAGTTTTTTGCTAAGGGTCAGCTAGAATAGTCATTAAAGAATTAAGGGCACATGAGACAAATGTTCTTTAAAGAATCACACTGTGACATTCAATTGATGTAAATATCTTCTTCTGAGAAATGTATGTCAAATATGTCAGAGGAAGTCAGTGAATTATTATTAATTTTATTTAATATTTTATACCAAAACTATGATTTACATGAGAAGTTATTTTTAAAGTGACTTTTATTTTAGTCACTTTAGACTTTTTTAAGTAAAATAGTAAATTGTGATGTACAGAAATTCAGATACATCTCTTTATTTGAGTTTTATATATTAAAGGATACCTCTATAATTGTCAGTATTGAATTTATTACATCAAAGTAGATTTCCATTGGATTAACTTTTCATTTTAAAAATGCTGCTTAATTAGAGTTGTTTTTTTTTTTTTCAAATTGCTAAGAGTAGATCTTATGATTACTGGTTTTACATAAACAATACCTGCTTGTAAATAAAACAAAACTTTTGTTCTTAAATTGTAAAATGATTGACTCATAGCTGAAAGTGAAGAAACAGCATAAATGCTAAAAGCTACTTGCATTTTGTAACCTAGAAAGCAATATGTAATTTTCAGCTTAATATTTCTGTCACAGAATATTTATTAAAATTTATTCTATTGATTGATGAAATAAAGTGATGAATATATAAAAATTAATATGAAATCTTTTTAAGGCATATTAGCAATGACTCAAGAAATCTTTTAAATTACATTTTTTAATTAACTATGTTCATTTGTGTGACAAAACTTTAACAATCGTATACTATTCCACCCAGTAATTTTATTTACAAAAATAATTTAAAGAGGTCATATTAATAAAAATTATGAATCTTAATTTATGATAAGAAGTTAACCTCTACAGCAAAGGAGTACTTTAAAAATTTTAAGACATGGTAAAACTTATAAAGTATTAATATTACCCTTATTCTTCTGGTAATTTATAGATGTCCTAATATTAATTTCAAAAATATTAAATGGCATGAGGACATTTTCTTTCTGTAATGCTAAAATTATGCATCATAAAACTAAACATTGCCTATGTTATAATTCATGTGTGGGTAATTTTAAATAAAAATTTAAGCAAAATCTGGAAAACATGTTTTTATAGCATTTAATTTTTGGTAACGTTATTTGAAGTGACTTGTCCTCTTTCGTTGTATGTCTGTTCTGTATGAATCAATCATTTACAGTTAATGTAAACTAACAACCTATTCAGTAAAAAATAAAGTGTGCTTTAGAATATAGGACTTTTTATTAAAAAACAATTTCTATGTAATATTCCCTATAAATACTTTTGTTTTGTGTTTATTTTTTCCTGATCTTGAACTAAAAGATCTTAATTAACAGACAAAATACAGTGAAACTGTGAAAGAAAAATGGTATTAAAAATGAAAATTTTCTTTGCCTTCTAAAAAATTATAAAATTCAAATTATTTGTATCAAGAAGTCTGAATATTGCTCCCCTCCATGTGTAAAAACTTGTTAGAGACAGAAATGATAAAACATAGTCACTGCTACTGATTCTTTGTTGCAAAGAATGAGAACCAAAGCGGGGGAGAAATGTCCTTTCTTATGCTAGTCTCCTTAGTAAGCAAATGCTATATTCCCAAATGATGGGGAAATGAAGAACTGAAGGACTCTGAAGAGTCAAATGAGAGAAAAGCACATTGGGAAAAAAAGAAGGGAAAAAGATAGTGCTATTGCACCAAACGAAGAGATATGAAGACTTGGTATGCGCTTGGTAGCCACCTTACAACCACAGGAGAAACCTGCACTAGGATAAATTTTAAACTGTGACTGGCATTTCAGAAGATGGAAAGATTCTGATTTATTTACAGCACTGCGAATCTTCTGCATGACTTTATCACTGGATTTATTCTGATATAAGCTTATACATTTCCTATTTGTTTAAGCTATAAATTTAAACAACGTATCAGTTTAAACTATAAACTGATACATTGTATTTAAGTAACCTCAGGTGGCAACCGGGGTTTCATAGGGATGTAGAGATATCAAAATAGGCCGGGCGCGGTGGCTCATGCCTGTAATCCCAGCACATTGGGAGGCCGAGGCGGGTGGATCACGAGGTCAAGAGATCGAGACCATCCTAGTCAACATGGTGAAACCCCGTCTCTACTAAAACTACAAAAAATTAGCTGGGCATGGTGGTGCGTGCCTGTAATCCCAGCTACTCAGGAGGCTGAGGCAGGAGAATTGCCTGAACCCAGGAGGCGGAGGTTGCGGTGAGCCGAGCTCGCGCCATTGCACTCCAGCCTGGGTAACAAGAGCGAAACTCTGTCTCAAAAAGAAAAAAAAAAAAAGAAAGAAAGAGATATCCAAATATGCCATTGCCTCTCCAAGGGAACTAGAACAGAAAACAGAAAATTCATTAGCATAAAAATGCCATTATAATTTCTCTATCTCTGCCTAAATTTTTGAGGTTATGACATTAAGCTTCAGTCTCCCATTTTATCTTCATCTAATCTATGTATATTTTTCTATATTTTTCATTTCTTCTACATTTTTCTCTCTTTCTCTTCACTGTCTCTCCACTCTGCCACGTATTTTCCAAGATCACATTACCTCTGATTAGCAACACACAAGAAAGTCAAGCAGACAACCTGGTTTTCAATTTCAAATTCCCAGGAGATAGATTACTTACATCTTCTGAATCATTATGTGACTATTGCAAAGGAAAATTTTTCTTAATATTTCATGTGGTAGAAAGGAATGACTATTGACTATGTTAAAATCAGTTGCAGTACTCTCCATTTCTAAACGATAAACTGTCTTCAGTTTTGAGGGGAACAAATCACACCTATGCATCTATTGTCAATTTCTATGTTGCTGAGGTGCTTTTCATTGTTGTTAATAATTCAACAGACGTTTCTTTTTGAGGGAAAATGACATATGTGTTTAAATAACTTCTCTTGAATAAAGGTGGGCTTGAGATCATGGAAACTTTTTTTAACAAATTTAGAAAACATAATTAGGAATTTGCTGCCTGAAGAGATTTAGTGGGTAAAAATAAGGAAACAAGTAGTGTTTGCTCTAGCTACCACTGTTGTGTAACAGTCCATACTAATTTTGAGGCATAAAACAGTTGTTTCATTGGACTCTGAAACCCTGAGACCTCCTGTCTTAGGCATCACCAGGAAGATATTAAGTCAGGTGGGACTTAACTGATGTGAGCTGGAATCATCAGGAAACCTTATTTCTTATATCTGGCAATTGATGGCAGTCTGTGGAACCTCTACAGTTCATCAGCTGAAATGTGGCCTCTCTGTGTGATTTCTCCATATAGGTTGGTTTGGACTTCCTCACAAGGTGGCTTCAGGTGGGTTCCAAAAGCAAGTGTCTGAAGAGAGTAAGAAAAGTTTGTGCTGTTTTGATCACCTAGCGTCAGAAGCTATATAGCCATGCTTCCAGCATACCTTTTGTTTGATGCAGTTATGATAGTTCACGTGGTTCAAGGGAGAGAACTCTTGGGAGGAACGTCAACATTAAATCCTTGGAAGAGCTTGTGAGGAGGCAGATATTGTAGCTAATCTTTAGAAAATCCAATTGCCACAAGGCTTTTTTTTATTCTAACAATCTTTCCTGAAAGACTGTGGCTCTATCAGCATATGTGAGATGAGTACAGCAACTTGCCCATCTAAAATGTTGTCAGTAAGTAAATGTCAGACACAGAGCACTGAGTCAACACAGGGTAGCTTACGACACCAACACAGTCTGAGGAATGGCTATGAATACATTTCTAGCAGCAAGTATATATTTTTAAATGATTTTTAATTCAATTAAGAGTGCAGTCATAAAACTATGTATTGTACATAGGCATCTAATAGGGCAATAAAGTCGTTGAGATTGTATTCATCTTGTACTACCCTATTTTTCTACCTTTTCTTTGATATTCTCTCAAGCAGCTAAGCATGCAACTGTGTTAATGATCTATTTACATAAAAACTTTTTATAATTGCTATGAAATTTTGAAATTTGTCATGTGTACTATCACCTCAGGGGAAAAAAAGGTTGGCTTTTTTTTTTTAATCTTTGCACTTTATCTATTTAATTTTATAATAAGCTAGATTGTTCACCAAATTTTATCTTTTTTTCTTGGAACTAGTTGTAAAGTTTCTATCGTACTGCATGCTAGCATCTCTGTGGTAATATACTACGGACTTAAATGAGACTTAAAGGTTTTTAGCAGTGGGAAGGCCAGTACTCAATATTTATCCTGAAGTTGCCATGGCTACTAATGCAGACAGAATTTGCTGATCAAGTTCAAGCTAGAGATAGCCAGAAAAGCACAAGAGGTCTCATTAATGGTTTCAATGATTAACCATGGTGAAAAACAGTGGCTGAATGTTCTGTCTCGATTTCCTATTCTGTTGTTCTCACTAAGGATAAAGTGAGACTATTTAAGAAAATGCATACGTAAGTAGTTTCATAAGTGTCATTCATACTGCTGATAAGATGGTAGACAGAAAATTACTCTATTTTACTCTATTATCACCTGAAAGCACTAATGTAAATAATTTCTGGCTATTACACTTCACCTAACATCACAGGCCAATATGCCTCTGCTATTGTATTAAAAGTATAATAAAAGTTTGTATTATACTTTTAATACATTAAATATTACTAAACACCTATAACATGAAGAAAATATTATATAATTGTGTATGTGTGTGTGTTCATGTGTATGTATCCAGTATAGTCCTATTCAGAATGAATAAAGATTAATAATGGATGAATGTTAGGATTGACCTATCTTTGTTTTGCCATATAAATATTATACTTGTTTATACTTAAATGCTAAATTATCAGTACATCTTCAGTAGTCCTTTTTTTTTCCCATTTATTTATTTTATTGCATTTTAGG
>NW_016107652.1:255953-270867 GCF_001604975.1 Cebus imitator | reverse complement strand
ATTTTGTACGGAGAACCGCGGCTCTGGGGCGCCGACAAAGCAGCCGCACGGGGCAAAGCAGCTGCGCTGGCCGAAACAGCCGCGCTGGTGACCGTGGAGCACCTCCGCCCGGGAATTTCCTAGTCTGTGGGCAATAAAAACGCGGCGTCCACTCACCCTCTGCGCTTTCACTGGGAGCTGCAATCCTGAGCTGTTCCTAAACGGCCATCTTGGATCTCTCTCCCAGTAGTCCTTTTTAAAGTTGATTGATCTTCAAGAATATGGCTGTAAAGGTAAGTTCATTTTCAATTTTATTCAAAGGTTGTTTCAAATTAAATCTACACTGTTGTTAACACAGAATGCTTTTATGCAGTTAGATTGCACTCAGTTGCTAGAATAGGATATCCAAATACTTTTTACTTTAAAAAAATAAAGAGAATACCTAAGAAGTGGCCTGAGGTATTTGGATCTAGACCCTGGGCACTGAACCATTTGATTCATTGAAGAACTACTGAATCTAAGTTTTTCCCAGTGAGTACACTGTTGATGACCCTGTTTATAATTTTGAAGATTCCAGTCATAGACTTGAATATCACATCCTTGCTATTTATCAATATACAATATGCCCTCAAATCTATCATCTTTCTTAATACACCACTGAATTATGAAGTTTCATTGGGGGAGGGAGGTAATCTCATTTTGCTACTCCTAAAACTTGCTTGTTCTGAGAAATTGTCTCCTGCCTTCCACCATGATGCTTTGGCATTCTTTAATCTCTGTTGCCTACTCGTGAAAATGGAAGAATCATTGTTCGTTCTTGCATTAAAGTTACATTCTCTATTCCCAGTCCAGTATTATGTAAGTGAACAATTGCTCAAAATCCAAATAATATAGGGCAATCTGGAAAAAATGTTAAACTCCAGCTGGCCCCTGCTCACTGGCTTGGATAACACAGTTTTGAAAGTCATTTTATGTAATCCTAATGCACCTATATTTGTAAACCACCAGTGCTTATGTAGAAAGCTCAGGATGTTTCATTAATATCATTCTAATAGTGTGACTTTTCCAAATGCAGGGTCTGTCATCAACACTAAAAGTGATATGTCTGTATTTTCTGCAAAAAATGTTATTCTTTCCTTATGGTCCTTGGTGTATAAAAACATGCAGGATTTTTATCTGGTATACTATACAGTTTTGGACAGGTCATCATTTGCAACAGGAAATTTTAATATGTAAATCTGTGCATAGCTCATCATTAATATCTCTGGTAGATACCAGTGCAACTGCAGATCTTTTTTCTCCATTTACTGGCTGAATGAATTTGAACATTTTTCCTGATCTTTCTGATATCATGTTTCCTCTTCTATAGCATGCATATTGTTTTTGAAAAATTACTAACCACTGAGCTAGGTACCATAAAACCAAAAGTGAATCAACTGTCATAGCCCTCACAGAATTCTAGTCTATGGTTGGGGGATGGGGGAGGGAAGACACAAGTCATTATGAAAGCAGAACAAAAGCATATTTGCATAGTATTAGTACGAGCATGTTCTGAAATTGTAAAGGACCAGTAATCTTTAAGGGATGACAGGGTATATTCTTGAAGGAGAAAATACCTAAAGAAATCTTAGAGTTTGAGTAGTATGTGCTAGTAGCAAAAGAAGGCCATTAAGACAATCTAGGAAGAAGTCTCTTTGTAGAATCCAGAGCTTTGACAGTGCAAGTAGGCTAATCAACTATTCCCAGTGGCCTGGGACCAAAGGGTTTTCCAGGATTCAATATTCTAGTGCTAAAAATTGGACAGTCACAATTAAACCAGGACTATTTTTTCACTATAAAAGTGAGTTGTAAATTTAAAAAAAAAAGGTAAGAATACTAAACATGAGATCTACCTTCTTAGTACATTTTAAATATGCAATGCACTATTGATAACCTTAGACACTCTGCTGCATATTAGACTCCAGAACTTCTTATCTTGCATAACTGAAATTTCATACCCTTTGACGCTATCTCCCCATTCCAACCCCCCGCCCCCAGCTCCTGTTATCCACCATTCTAACCCTCTGCTTCTGTGACTGTGACTTTAACAATAAAGGGATGGGAGTAAACTACGGAAGGTAAAGGATATGTGTATGACCTTGATGGAGGAGATGGTTTCACAGATGGAGTTTTAACCTCAAACTCATCTAGTTGTATACATCAATTACACACAGTTTTTACATGTCAATCACACCTTAGCAAAGTCATTTAAAAATAAAGTCAGTCATGGTGTGGTGGGCAGCTCCTAAATGTTTCTCCAATAGTACCCACCCTCTTTTATTTATACCTCTGATGAATCCTCATCCTTAAGTGTGAGCTGAACCTAGTGATTTGCGTTTAAAGTCTGAACGCAGTAAAAGTGATGGGATGTTTCTTCTGAGATTAGGTTATGAAAGATCTCTGGTTTCCTTCTCACTTGCTCTCATTAAATCTTATTCTGAGGGAAGCCAGCTACCACATTGTGAGATGCCCTATATCAAGGCATAACAAGCGAAAAACAAAATAAGAAAATGAAGTAGGCCTCCAGCCAACATTCAGCAAGGAATTGAAGGATTGCAACAATTTCATGGGTAATCTTGGCACGAATCCTCCCTCAGTCAAAGCTTCATTTGAGACCATGTTTCAGATACCTTGGTTTCAACCTCATGAGAGAAGCTAAGGCAGAATTATCCAGCTAAGCCACATCCAGATTTCAAACTCATAGTAAATGTGAGATAATAAATATTATTTCTAAAGTCTCTAATTGTTGGGTAATTTGTTACATGGTAATAGATAACCAATATGTATATTACGGTTGAAGCAGAGTGTGATCAGCTGGAGCACAGAGCATGATAGAATGTATGTGGCAGAAATGGTGTTTTAGGTAAGATTTTAGAAAGATTTAATATCCATATTAAAGACATCTCCTTCTCTACCTTCTTATTAATAATGGGTGTTTCTGTCATTAATATCATCTTTTTTTCTCCTGATTTCTTGCTTCTACTTTTCTTACCCTATGCAATAAATTTTCTAAAAGTAAAAACATTATATAAACTAAAAATATCATGTTGATCTTTCATTCATACATTGCAAAGGAAGTCATCATTCTTATTATCATTATTATTACTCTGCTTCTTTGCTTTGTGGGATTGACACCATTTATAAGGAATAATTTATCTGTATATTTTCTTTCAAATTGCCTATCTCTACATAACAGTTCTGTTTGGTTTCATCACATGTGTGACAGCTATCCTATGCCTGTTACAAAGTATGTGTTTTACAAAATTTTGTTTACATGATTCATTTAATATTTACATATTTATGCTGAAAAATTAAACCTCAGCTTCTCTAGGAAAACTGCATAAAAAAGTTTATGTCATATTAGAATATTCCATGAATTTACTCAACCCTTAGAAGACAATAAACTATATATATACCTATATATGTACATGTTTACATATATATACACACGCACAAAGAGATAATACATAGAAAAGATAAATTATTGATAATAAAAAGGCAATTAAGTTAGAGGAAAGAATAATATCTCTTCTAGTTTCTCCTCTATTACGGAGAATGTTTTGTCCTAATCACAGTAAAATTGTCATATAAGAAAATTAATTAAGTTAGGAGAACATATATTAATCAAATAAAAGTATATAGACTGAGATTTAACTATGATAGATTGAAACATGCACAATGCATCTGAAGATAATGAAATGTTTTTATCTGTATAAAGAAGTTCTAGTTTGATTTCTTTAAGGAAGATAATTTCAGAAAGAGACTAAATATCTACAAACACTAAAATTGTCTATCTCCTTCTTTCCTTTCATTCTTCATTAATGTTTTCATTATAAAACAAGAATTTATTGCTTACATTTTTTGTACCATGTTCTGAGATAATTTGCTATAGATAGTACAATAAATGTTCACAGACCATGTTCTAAAACATACAATGATACATTGCAAGAGTAACCATATGTGTTACTGATCCATCCCAACATCCACAAGTGGGTATCATATCTATGAGCTTCCTCATGAGTTATCCTCTCAGATGTTTACCATAATTTTTCAAAGTTTGACTGATATAATATGTTAATATTGTCAGCTGAATCTGTAAAATAGCATTGCCAAATTGTAAAGGTTTATGGTCATTCTAATATCTACCTTAAGCTTGTCTTTTGGACTACTTAATATATAAGGGAGAAAGATGTAAAGGTCTCAGCGATGTCAAAGTGTGACCTCTTGTATTATGAAACATTCTTTTCTCCCTCAAAAATGTATATTTAAAGCAAAATCATCAAAGAAAATTTAGTTTTTCAATTGATTTCCACTAGTAAACAAGTTGTATCTTCCTAAGGTCTAAAACAAACATGATAAATAATCCTCAGTTTCCCCTTTGTCTTCTACCTTTGTCTCACTTCTTCCTACATTTCTTCCTGGTGAAACTTGAAAAAAAAACAACCGCTAAGCTTGCAAAAAGAGTTCCCAGAAAGTTCTGTTCTGATGGTTGTTATGATCATATGAATGCACTAATGTAGTGTAAGGATGACCTTTGACGGCAAGTTTCACTTAGAGACAGAAACTACTGCCTCAGCCAAAATTACAAGAACACATTATAAAAGATACCATATAAACCTTACAGACACCTTATAAAATCCCCAAACCTATTTTCATCATGGGGTCACCTGGTCTTTGGTGCTCCCTGATAGGCTGATAGACATAAGACAAATAAAGGTTTTACCTAAAATTTGAGTGTTTTACATTTTTTTTTGAACATAGGAATACAATCAACAACAGAAATATACAATTTTAATAAAAAAGAACTTGCGTTAAGATGCACATTCTGACTTGTATGGCCCAATATCATCTAACAGTTTATTTATAATTATAATTTATTAGAAAGTCTTTCTAATAAATAGTAAATAAATTTTGATCTATCTTCAAAATATATTACAAAAGTCTCTGGTAACCAAAATGGCATGACATTGGTATAAAATCACAATCCTTCATAGATCATGAAATAGAATAGAGGACCCAGAAATAAATCCACAGTTACAGACAAATGATTTATTTTACAGAGATTCCAAGAACATATATTGAGGAAAGGAAGGGACACCTTCTTCAATAAATGGTTCTGGGAAAACTGAATATATACATGTAACATATATATGTTACATAACACATATATACATGTAATATATATAATATATAAATATATACATAATATATATAATATATAAATATATATATATAATACATATATATACAAATTCATTCCAGTTGCCCATATTTGGAAAGGCATAACTTTGTTCAGTATATAAATGACCCAACCATTTAACATGTCACAAATTTTGTGACTTCTTTAATTTATTCTTTTTTTAATGTTTTTAGGCATATTCGTCATTCTGAATGGAATGAGATGATGACTTTATTAGAGTACTCAGTGTTTCCTTAGGCAGTTGAAACCTCTTCAATTCAGCTAGTACTAATGTGAAATCATTTTTGGAGGTTATTCAATATACGCACAGATAATTTAAGTTATGCCCTAACTTAGCCTTGAAAAACATTTAACATTGAATATATCGGCTACATTTTATCTATTTCAAATCAAAAAGTCAAAATGTATTTATGGATATTTGAATATGATTTGCAGTACTCAAGATACTGCAACAAAATCATTTATTTATTCTACTAATAAATCTCAAGTTAAGTACTGTTTCTTGGTAATTTAATAGCACTTTAACATTCATAATTTTACACATTTTTAAAAAGCTGACTATATTTATTAACCACCTGTTCATTTTGGAAATTTATAATTAAAAAATGGGATGTTTGAACAATTAATTCCGAAATAAAAATGTGAAAGCATGATCAAAAATTTAGTCTAACTGTGTCTTCAAAAATAAAGAAGGCAAACCATGCAAAGAAAGACCGCCTGTATGTTTGTCATTAGTACTTTTTGAAGACTTTAAACAAATTCATTTTACTTGTTTTTTTTTTTTTTTGAGACGGAGTTTCGCTCTTGTTGCCCAGGCTGGAGTGCAATGGCGCGATCTCGGCTCACTGCAACCTCCGCCTCCTGGGTTCAGGCAATTCTCCTGCCTCAGCCTCCTGAGTAGCTGGGATTACAGGCATGCGCCACCATGCCCAGCTAATTTTTTGTATTTTTAGTAGAGACGGGGTTTCACCATGTTGACAAGGATGGTCTCGATCTCTTGACCTCGTGATCCACCCGCCTCGGCCTCCCAAAGTGCTGGGATTACGGGCGTGAGCCACCGCGCCCGGCCCGTTTTACTTGTTAAACCCAAATAACAAATGACATAACAATTATATTTGAATTGGAGTTTACATTCAGAACACATTCAACAATAAATGGATTTCAGTGGTGGCATGTTATTCAAAAGGCCAAAAAGCAAATTAAAAATACATTTTTAAGGTAAAAGAATATGGAATGTTATTTATGGGGTATTTTTAATTTCATATATTAATATGTTGTTATATTTTAAAGTCATTACATGTTCTGCCTTATGCTAGATGCAATTAAGGATAGTTGGGACTATTTACAACAATTACGGGTGTCATTTTTTCAATTTAGTTTTATATGTAAGCAAAGCTCTCTCTAAATTAAAAGAGGGCAATCTGTTTTCAAGGATTCAGATATTCCCACTTGCTCACTCCTGTTTCAAGTTTTGGTTATGCCCCAGGTAAAAATCATATTATATGTATCTGTGGTGGTTGAAGTTTTGTGTGAAGGTCGTTTTTCTAAATTGAAAATAATAGTTTAATATTAATAAATAAGATATAATGATGGTTTGTATTTTCCACATAACAGCAAATGTTACAAGAAGTAAAAGTGCTGCTTCGGTGGATAGCTGAAAATAATAATTCAGAGTGCAGTAAGATACTACTTAGTTGTAAATATTGTAGCAATAGAACAAAATGTGAGAACATAGCAATATTTTTTATTTCCAGTTGGAAAATTTGACTACTAGAAAATTCAAATATACCTCCAGTAAACATTTTTGGCAAAATGGTTTTTAAGTTGTGTTGAATGATTGGAATAATCATAATTCATATCTGTGAATCTAGCAATCAATATTTAAAATTGATAAATAAAATAATTTCTTTATTCTAAATACTTTGTCTATCAATTTCTTATCCAGTCTTGGAAAACATTTCTGTTTTAAATAATCCAATAAAATCTTTACTGCTCAATCAAACTGTGGAAGATTATATTTGTCTTTTAAATATTGTATGTATTACTTAAATGACAAAAAGTAACTTTTTAAAATAGTTAATGACTATTGGCATTATCACTTCACAGCATGAATATGTTATCAAAGCAAGCTTTTCAAACTAACAAACCTGAAGAAATTATAACCCTAAAAAATTGTTTTAATATCTTTAATTATATAGCCATTGATTTTATTTACATTACATAAATTAAATTCAAACCTTAGAAATCAGGGGTTAGACTAAGATTTGAAAGATCAGCATTGTGAGGACAACTGTGATTATGGTAGATAGTAATATGTTTGAATCCTTTGACTTTAATTGATACATAGAGTCTGGCATTGTGGAAAATATATTATTGAAACACTTAGTAACTTTATTTTTGTCACAAAAAGTATACATTGAAGAAAACTCAGTGAAAGTTATTTTTTAACTAATTTTGTATGCCTTTCTTTAGAAAGTCTAGATGATTAAAGAGGCTAGATTGCATTCCTGGTTGTGGAACAGTATGCTCAAAACAACAATAAATAGTAACAATGATAAAAATATCCAGAAAAAAAATGAGATAACTAAATTAATAAGAATTAATGATAGGAAACAATGAGGAGAAAAGAAAGTCTAAACTTTAATTTATATGCTAATACAAATTAAAGACCATTGTTAAAGGCCGACTCTTTACTGATTTTTACATTATAAAAAAATACTTGTTGGCCAGGTGTGGTGGCTCACACTAGTAATCCTGGAAGAACACAAGTGGCCAAGGTGGGAGGATTCTTGAGCTCAGGAGTAGGACCAGTCTGGGTAAAGTGGCGAGACCCCATCTCTAGTAAGAATAAAAATTTAGCCAGTTGTGGTGGTGTTTTTCTGTGGTTCCAGCTACTTGGGAGTCTGAGGCAGAAGGATCACTTGAGCCCCAGAGGCAGAAGTTGTAGTGAGCTGAAATCATGCCACTGCACTCCAGCCTGGGTGACAGACAGAGCTCATCTTGCAAGGAAAATTAATTATGGAAACTGTACTAAACAATGTAAAAGTTTGAAAATAAACAAATGACTGTGTTTGTGATTAACATAATTGTTTTTATTTAATTTTAATGTATATTTTTATATAGATAAAAATCATATGAGCCATATAAATCTTGGTACTTATGTTTTATACCAGCATTTTCCATTTTACTAATTTTTATATAATCATAATTCTTACTATTGCACTATTAAGTGGATATACTTTGATACAGCTATATTTCTATTTTTTCTTTTATTTTATGCTTTGAATATTCTTCCCTAATACATTATCTTTTAATTATGCTAATATTAATGCATTGACCCTTCATTTTATCTGTATTTGTATTTTTATTACATGCTACATTGTGAAATTCCAGATCATATTAAGACACCATATTGTTCTAATTAGTGTCATGACACTTTTATTATGTAACAAACCTCTGTCAGTCATATTTTGGATTTTTATTCCACTTTTTTCTTCCCAGAGAAAAATCTAGCATATTTTGTTAAACTGCATGGCTAACCTATAACATGGGATTCAATTTTATTTAAATATCTAGTAATATTTAATAAAAGCTGACATATTTTCCATATTTAGTTATCAAGAGTCAGAAGGTATTCATAAAAGACATAATATACAGAACAAGTTAAAAAAAAACCCACACAAATAACAGTTGTAATTACAACCAAAATTTCTGGACCACTTAATGCCAGATCTAAAGATTAAATTCCAGGAGATGCAGTGGGTCACACACTTTGGGAGGCCAAGGGGGTCAGATTGCTTGAGCCCAAGAACTCAAGACCAGCCTAGGCAACATGGCAAGCCCCTGTATTTATAAATAAAAGTTAGCCATGGGGGGTGGTACATGCAGGTTCTCCCAGCTATCCAGAGGCTGAGCCAGGAGGATTGTTTAATCCCAGCAGTTCAAGGTCAGCTTGGACAATGTGACAAAACCCCATGTCTACAAAAAATTAGCCGAGCATGGGCACATGCTTGTGATCCCAGCTACTTTGAGGCTAAGGTGAGAAGATCACTTGAACCTGGAGGTGAAGACTGCAGTGAGCTGTAATCACACCAGTGCATTCCAGCCTGGGTGACAAAGTGAAACCCTTTCTGAAAAAAAAAAAAAATTAATTTCCACTATGGCAGATAAGGTTGTATTGAGGAAATTTAACACAAAATATAGAAACAATAGAAAGCTTTGAAAACCAAGAGGAAGTTATTTTATGACTTTCTAGTTTACTGGTTTTCATTTTTCCAAATAGATAATTTTAAGACCAGCTACAAATTTAGATGGCTTTTTCTCTCTCAAGGCACTGGTTTTAAATTGCAGTCAGATTTACTGTTAATGTTATTACAAGAGTCACCAGTATCATGACTACATTCAATACATTTATGGCACTCTGTTCAACACTGTAAAGAGGAGAAAAATTAAAAACTAAAAAGATAAAGATTAGACAAAAATAAATAAAAATGTAATTATTTACAGCTGATATCATCTAACCTCCCTCCAAAGCAGAATCAAACTCTTAGAATAAGAGTCTTTTGGATGTTTTTCAACCTTAAAATCAGATTCAACAAATAATAATATTTCACAATGCTAACAATAAATAGCTATGAAACTTACTAAATTAAAATACCATTCGCAAGTGCCTACCATGTAACTTGTGATATGAAGTGCATATTTTCTTATGCACTGAAGAATTGTCCTACTCCTTTGGAAGTTGGATCAGCTTCCAGTATTTCATTTTTGCACTTCAAATGTCTTGAAATGCTTCAGAGTAACTTCACTCTGAAATTTTGGCTGACATCCCTTCTTCTGGAACAAATTCATCCTATTTGTCAAACCACTTTTCACATTCATGCCAGTAAATCCACCTTCATCAAATTCCTGTGGTTGTATATCTAGAATCTCTCCAATAGCAATGGTGTCAACATTCCCAGGGTCAGCTATTTCTTCTCTAATTCCATTTACATTTGGTTCACTGCCAACATATCACTTTTTTCTTCTTCTTCTTATATTTTCGGCTGCACTTTCATTTTTTGTGAGTCAATTTCTCATTTGTTTATCTATTTTTAAATAAAGTGTCACACACATATAGCATTAGGATATAAGAAGGCAACACAATTAAATGCTTTACTGCCTGTGTGTGAACTGAGTAAGAGAAGCACAGTGACCCTTCACCAACAGACATTGAAATAAGTGGCGTGCCATGGTTAGTCTCTGAGCATAAGGTGCACCTCTTATTGAAATGTAATTAACATGAGGAAAGAGCTAGCAGTGAAGCTTGTGTTTTGTGCAATTACTCACAGTTAATGGACCTTGGTAACTAAATTTTGATTTGTGTTGTTGAGATATTGGTAATATTTAAATGAAGAGAGGAGAGAGAGCTCCAGGACAGCCTCAAGTAAAGACAAACCAGTAGAGAATGAAGCATTTCTTTAGTAAATGAAATTAGAAAATGGGTTTCCTCCTTGGAGAAACATACAACTGGATATCTCCTGTAACAGAAAAAAAAAAAAGAAAATTTAAAAAATTTATGTTTTTAAATATTTAAAGCAAGCTGTGAAATTAACAAAAGAAATTGTAAATAACATCTCTGTGAATGTAGGTGAAAGAAATAATTATTTTCTTTTAAATATCCATTTTTGATTTTTTCTTATCCATTTTATTTTATTAATTTTTAAAAATATTTTTGATTGATACATAAAATTGCATACACTCATGATGTGCAATATAATGTTAGATATATGTATAGATTGTGAAAATGCTAAATCAAGCTTATCAATATATGTACTACTTCAACTACTTATCATTTTTTGTTATGAAAACACATAATTTAGTCTCAGCAGTTTTCAAATACACCATACATTATGACTATACTATAGTCACCAAAATGTAGAGTAGATCTCTTCAACTTATTCCTCTTGTTAAGCTAAAATTTTGTATCCTTTGACCAACATCTCTCCAGTCTTCCAAGCTCCAGCCTCTGGTAACCACGATTCTATTTTCTACTTTCATGAGTGCAAATGTTTTAGATGCACACGTAAGTGGGATCAGGTGGTATTTGTCTTTCTGTGCCTGATTATTTCACTTAACATAGTGTCCTGAAGGCATACTCACATTAAAATTTTTATTTGAGGATGTAAAGTGTTAACATGGTTCTAAAATCCAGTTTATCCAAGCAAGTATTCTCAGAGAATGTCCCTCTTCACACCTTCCTACTCCACGCCCTCACTTCTCTCCTTCTCGCGTTCCTGTTCTGCATAAATAGTAAAGGAAGTTTAAAGCACATCATAAACTGAGAAAGGACGTGTAGAATGTGTGTAATTGAAATGCATAAAAACTTTTAGAAATCAATAAGACCAAGTCCATGAATTACTAGAAAAGTTGGCATTTATCTGAAGGAAAAAATAAGATATTCAATAACCATATAAAAAGGAGCTCATTATCCTAAACAGTATTCATTTAGATAAATCACATACTGTATCATCTTTATCACATTTTTAAGAATGACAATATTTTTGTGAGTATGTGAAACAATGGGAACATGCATACACTTTTTTGTTGTGTAAATTTACGAATCACATTGGAAGTCATCTTCCACCTCCCATTATCTACTAAAGCTGAAAATGTGCATACCGTATTAAACACAAATTCCATTCTTATGAAGAATGATAAACATGGAACTCAAAAGTATGTTTACTCCTGAAACAGAAGGGAAGGGATGGAATTGGTGATATATTAAAGTTAAGAGAAAGGATTTGTTTCATAAACCAATGAGTAGATAACAGTAAGATTCATTATATCACTAATTGTAGACAGTAGAAGGAGTCCCCAAAGATGCCTACCACCTAATCCCTGGAAATTGTGACTATATTACAGTACATGATGAAAAGGCCTTGCAAAAGTCATTGAGGATAAGGATTTCAAAACAGGAAGATTATCCTGCATTATCTGGGTGAGCCAAATCTAATCACATGATCTCTTGAAAGCAGAGATTTTTTTTTCAAGGTAGAATCAAACAGATGTGGTAGGAAGAGAGGTTGGGGAGATTCCAAGCATGAGTGGAACACTACATATGATTGCTGGAGGTTGGAGTAGGATGGATGTGGAGAAAGGGAGGGGGGATGAAAACAGCTGCCGGGAGCAAAGCTTCTAGGAGCATGGAAGACAGCCTGCAAGGGAATAGAGACATCAGTCCTACAACTGCGAGGAACTAAACAGGGCCAGAGCCTGAGTGAGTTTGGCATCAGATGCATCCACAGAACTTCCAGAAAAAGAGCACAGCTTTGCTAATATTGCCATTTGACATTGTGGGACTTTAAGCGGAAGACCCAACTGAGTTATACTATACTTGGACTTCTGACCTACAGAACTATGAGATAATCGAACGTTATTTTAAGCCACTAAATGTATGCTAATTTGTTAAGGCAGCAATGAAAAAACAAATGCACTAGTATGTGTATCCTATACATATATGTAAATAATTATTGTCATTTATTGATTGATTTGTATAATAAAAATTTACCCCAAATTAATAAAATTTAAACTTCTAAAACCTTAATTTTTGTATCTTATTACATTAGCTCAAAAGTTAGAATACCAATTTTATATTATTAAGACATTAATAAATAAGAACATTAAATATTAATATTAATGATAAGTCCAATTTTTACTCAGTAGAAATCCAACCGTCCTGGTGATGGTTTGCTACATAGTGGAGAATTGAAGATTCTGAATTCCCAAAGTTGATAAAGAGGTTTTAGGTTCTTGTGCCCTTCATATGTGCTTTCTATCTATGTTTTCTGCTACAAAGGACAAAATGAATGCATACAGATAACTAATTTTATTTCTTAGTCAATTCAAATTTATATTGACCCAAGCAAATGATAGTTATCCTTACTTTCCACATTTACAGACAAAATTGTTTTCTGTTTTGTATGTTTTTAATGAATATGTAATAAAATAGCTTAAGGAACGAGTCAGCAAACTGTGACCCAAAGCCAAATATGGGCTGCCACCTGTTCATGTAAATAAAGCTATATTGGAACACAACACCCACTTGTTTACTCATTGTCTATGGCTGCATGCATGCTACAATGACAGCTGAGTTGTTTTGACAGAAACCATAAGGTCACGAGTCTTAAATAATTTACTATTTGGCTCTTTCCACAAAACTTTCTAAGCGTTGATTTAAGAGGACATATAAATGAAATTTTTCTTGTATTTTCATGATATAAAAATCTATCAAAGACAAATTAGTGATAATTAATTTTAGAAACAAACATCTATCATCCTTCAATATTTGAAAATGAATATTTTAAATGTATCTTCGAATTTTTATAAAAATAAGCTCTCTCAATTAAAATAGTTTGCTTGTCAAAGACAGTACATGAAATAAAAAAGGTGGAAATTTGTGTCGAAAGGTATACAAGTATTCGGCATTATATTCTATAAAGTTCAACATGCCCTGCAATTTTCTATCTTTGTTTATTTCCCCTTCTAAGGGAAATAAACATTCCCCTTCACTTCTTTTGTTTTAAGAAACATATTACTGATCCTTGATTTATGTCATTAAAAGATGTTTCAATCATATATAATGATGGCTAGGTCTTTTTTTCTACAAAATAGTGTCAAAATGTGAAAAAATTAAAATTTGATAAATGTGTCTCTTTTTTCTTTAAGTTATGAAAGAAAAATAATTTTGTAGCTCATTATTTTGTTCATAGAATTACTAGAATGAAAAATAATGAATTGATTTCTCTGCAGTGGAGAAAAGTGAAGGTTGAAATTGGACTGTATTCTAAGAGAAGCGTAATTAGATAAAGTTAATGTTCCAAGCAGGATCTATATGTTCTGTTTCTAATTTCCAATCTTCACAGAACTTCTAAATCTTTTCTGACTCTTGGCATAGATTTAATCATCACTTTCATTGAAAGTGATTTAAAATGATTTAATTCTATGACTTCTTTATATATTAATTGAACAAGGAAAGATTCCAAGAGTATTCACGGCTTAAAACAAATAGAGAAGAAAATATAAATAAGCAACAGCCACAGTATAGTATGCATAATTAAATTTTATTTGCACATTTTTTCCTAGGTTGCCAGCATTTGGAGAAATACGTTTGAATAAAATAGTTATGTATTGTTATGACCTCCTGAGTTTTTATGTTTTTTCTTTGCTATAAATGGATGAGTATATGGAATTATTGGATTTTCCCTCCTAAGAAGGAAGACTAAGCTGTAATATTGTCTTCAAATATTCACTTCTGGTATAAATCCTAAATTCTCCATTGGATAGTCCTATGAGGAGGTCATAGGGACATATAACCAGGAATCTTACTGTTGGTATGATCAAAATAGTGGCTTCTAGAGTCTGTGATGGATGCAGAAAGTGGTTTGGTGGAAGAGGAAGATGAGAATGTTTTATTCTGGAAATCTTGAAGGTTAAATTTAATTATTTCATTTGTTCTTAATGTAGTGAGTTAGTGTTCTGTTCTTACATGGAGTTCAGATAGGAATGGGTCTGTGTTCAGAAACAAAGTGTACTTGCAAAAGCTTATTTAAAAAGGAGTAAGTTAAGGATAAGAAAGGAGCAATAAGCATTCTATTATTTATTCAACATACACTAAACCTTTATTAAGATGCAGGGAAATATTTTTTCTTTTTTTTT
>NW_016107652.1:226134-255703 GCF_001604975.1 Cebus imitator | reverse complement strand
CCGGCCGCAGGGAAATATTATTTCTTGGAATGGGTGATCTGGAACACTATGTAGTGCACAATTTATAACCTATAATTTGAGCCACCTGAGGTACACAAGAATGCATGGACTCATAGCAGTTTAGCAATTCTCAGGCAATAGAAAGTTACTTACTATCCACCCTGGCAGGAAATCTGGAATAAACTCTGATTTATTTGAATTTGTATTCATTCCCGGACAAATTTTATAATTTTCTGGAAATGAGTTGTTAAATTGACAATTACATGCACATGCCTGTGATAATTGAATAAAATACAAATATCTCTGAATATAAATGTCTTTATCTGTAAAATGAAGGAAATATTTGGTATTTTAAGGAAGTATTTTGAGGGTGAAGTGACAGTGTTTAAATTGCCAGCCTCTTGTATACTCCTAAAACCTACTTAAATAGTCCATTTCTTTGGAATTTATGTGTTGAGCATCTGCCTTAACGCCACCAGAACAGTTTATCTAAATGGAAATGTGATTAAACCATAATTTCTCTTACTATCCAAGCAATGCCTACTTCTAAATGGCTCTGACTTCAATGTTTTGAAATAAAACATTAAAATATTTATGAGTTTGCCTTGTCTTCCCTTTTATGCTATTCTTATAAAATACTAAACTTCTTTATTTTCTAAGTAGACAAAAAAATGTTCCACTTACAACATGTGTTTACATTTCTCATTTTGTCACATATGTGGGAAAGTGAGGATAGGGTTTTCTATCTTCAGTTACTAATGATCTAATTATTCTAATTATTTAAGAGACCTTAGATTTCACATGCTTAGTAACTGTCCCCTGACCAACATCAATACCCCATCTACCAAAGACGTAAATGGCTAGGTGTCGTGTTATTCTTCTGGAATACTAATTTAAGCTCTATAATAGCACTTATTGCATTTAAATTATATTATATTTTAATATGTCTGTATTTTCATGGTTATAGTAAAATATTTGAGGGCAAAAAGAATAATTTATTCATATATATATAAGCTTAGGTAACAGTGGCTACCCTAATAAATCCACATAGAACTAAACAAAAAACACAATATTTTGAGTAGCCAACAGTAGCAGTCAATATATGTGAGTCAAATATCTGTATTTTATTTTACTTCATTTTATTTTTCAAAACATTGAAATTTATTTTCTCACAGTTCTAGGGCCAAAAGTCCAAAATTAGTATCAAGGCTGAAATCAATGTAGCAGAACGGCCACACACCGTCTAGAAATGCAAGGGCAGAATCTATTTTCCATCTCTTCCATGCTCTGATAGGCTATCAGCATCCTTTGTTTGTATCCACATCACTCCATCTGCCTTCATAGTTATTGCCCACATTTCCGGATAGGTAAAATTTCTCTCTACCTGTCTGTTACAAAGGCATTTATAAGTGCATGCATGAATCACTCAGATAATGCAGGATAATTTTCCAATGTCAAGATCTTTAACTTAATAATATCTGCAAAGACAATTTTCTTAAAATTTCATTTGAGAGTCAGGGAGTACATGTGCAGGTTTATTACCTGGGTATATTGCATGATGTTATTTGGGCTACAAATGATCCCATCACCTAGGTACTGAGCATGGTACCCAAATGTTAATTTTTCAAATCTTGCCCTCTTCTCTTCCTCTCCCTTCTAGTAGTCCCTAGTTTTACATTGCTGCCATTTATTGCCACCTATATGCCCATGAGTACTCAATGCTTAGGTCTCATAAGAGATAAAATGCACTGTTTGGTTTTCTGTTGCATATCATTGGCTTGGGATAATGACCTCCCGTTTTATCTATGTGGCTGCTAAGGATACAATTTCATTCTTTTTTATGGCAGCATATTATTCCATGGTGTAGATATACCACATTTTCTTTATCATACACTGTCCACAGCACCTAGAGTTATTCCACGTCTTTGCTGCTGTGAATAGCACTGCAATGAACGTACAAATACATGAGTCTTTTTCTTAGAAAAATAATATAGTTTTTTTGGATATATATGCAGTGATAAGACTGTTCCATCAAATTGCAGTTCTGTTTTAAGTTCTTTTAAAAATCTCCACACTGCTTTCCACAGTGGGTAAATTAATTTACATTTTCACCAACAGCAGGTAAGCACTCACTTTTCTCCATTGCCTTACCAGCAGCTGTTGTTTATTGATTGTTTAAGTAATAGCCATTGGATGGCGTTCAATAATATCCCATTGAGGTTTTGATTTGCCTTTCTCTGATGTTTTGTGATGCTGAGTATTTTTTCATGTTTTTTTTGGCCACTTGTCTGTCTTCTTTTAAGAAGTATCTGTCTTTTTCCTAATTTTTAAAGAAGTTGTGTTTCTTGAATTATTTAATTTCCTTAGATTTTTTGATTAGACTTTTTTTAGATGTATAGTTTCCAAATATTTCCTCCCATTCCAAATTTTTTTTTTTTTTTTTTTTTTTTTTTTTTTTTTTTTTTTTCCTGTGCAGATGCTCTTTAATTTAATTAGATCCTACTTGTCAATTTTTATTGTTGCTGCAATTGCTTCTCAGGCCTTAGTTATAAACTCTTTCTCAAGTGTGATGTCCAGGATGGTATCTCCTAGGTTTTCTTCTGGGATTTTTGTAAGTTGAGGTTTTACATTTAAATATTTAATCCATCTTGATTTAATTTTTGCATATGGTGAAAGGTAGCGGTCCATATGGCTAGCCAGCTATCTCGGCACAATTTATTGAATAGGAAGTCCTTTCTCCATTGCTTATTTTCATCAACTTTATCAAAGATCAGATGGTTGTGACTGCACAGCTTTATTTCTGGGTGCTCTATTCTGTTCCACTGATCTCTGTGTTTGTGATAGCAGCAGTAGCTTATCTGGAATGGCCTCTGTGAAGATGCCAGCTGCAGCAGGAGAGGTATGGCTGGGGCTGCATGCTTCATGAGACAGCAGGAGCCAGAAACAAGCAGAAGCCTCATTCTCCTCCAAGTTGACAGGATAGGAGCCCTGCCCTTCAAGGTACAGCTAAAGCTGCCCACCTGTGGCTGCATTCTTACAGCCTCCAGAGCCTGGGAGGTCCTCTTGCCCCCACATGCTCAGAAGGGCCTGCTCCTCCTGCCTAGCCTCTCCCTGCTCCCAGCACCCACTCTGACTTCAGAGCAAAGTTGAGGCAGAACCTGGGTGGTGGTGTCACCTGGCCAGGTGTGTGCACACTACAGGCAGTGCTGACGCACTGGGTCCCTACTCCCTTGGCCCTCTCTCTGGACTTTGGACACCAAAGAGCATGTGGGCTGTGGAAAGCTCAGTGTGGGCCTGCAGGTGCCCCTCAGCATGAATAGCCTGGTCTCCATGGATGCTGTGGATGGTAGGTTAATAGTGGCAGGAGGCAGATAGGTTTCTGGGGAGCAAGGGGTTGGTCCCCAGTGATGCCCCACCTTCAAGCCAGGAAGAGCCCAAAGAATGGGGCCAGGCTGCCAGTGCCATGGACTGGAGTGATAAGTTATGGTGCTTTTTCCAGGCCTGCCCATGGCTACCCATGGACCAATCACCAGAAACTTTTTCCCCTTTGAAGGCCATAAAAACCCCAAACTCATCCAGACTCAGGCAGATGATGGGAAGACCTGCCTGCAGATAGGAGCTACACACTATGGGTCTCCTTGCCACCTTGGGCTGCACAGACATTGAGACAACCTGCTTGCAGATAGGACCTACCCACTCTGGGTCTCCTCTCCACCAACAGCTGCACTCGTCAGGATGACCTGCTTGTGGAAAAGAGCTAACCACATTGGGTCTCCTGCAAGCTGTATTATCACTCAATAAAATATCTCTCTATCTTGCTCACCCTCCAATTGTCCACATACTTCATTCTTCCTGGACATGAGACAAGAATTTTGGACGCACCAAATGGCAGGACTGAAAGAGCTGTAACCCAAACAGGGCTGAAACACACCCCCACTTGCCATGTCACATGTGAAGAGAAAGAGACAAGGGCTGTGCTTTTTAGGGATCCCAGACCTAGGAGCTACCCAAGCCAGGGTGGTGACACCCTCTTTGAGGTTCTGTGGTTCCTGGCATCTCCAAGCTTCTGAGTGCCACCCTGTTTTGTGGTGCCCACAGTGGAAGCTGCTTGCAGTATGCCTGGTCCTGCTACAAACTTACAGGGAGCTGACACCCATGCCGGTCCTCATAGCTACCTGCCCTGCCACAGTCAGTGTGCCAGGCTAAGAGAAGTGCCTATACCCCACACTCACTTGCTCACACACTCCTTGCTGCTCCACACCTGGTTTGACTTTGGCAGGCGTGGGATCCAGGCTGGGTAGCAATGAGCCAAGTGCAGCCTCTGTCAGGTCAACTGGGCAGAACAAGTCCAGCAGACTCGACAAAAACATGGGCAAAAGTACCACCAGCCACAGAGTGTCCTGGCTAGTAATGCAACACCCCAAGGATCCCATGACCTTTGTATTTGTACCACTACCATGCTGTTTTGATTAGTGTCACCTTACCATTTGACATGGGGAAATGTGATACCCCTGGCTTTGTCCTTTGTTTAAGATTGCTTTGGCTATTTTGGCTTTTCTGTGGTCCAATATGAATTTTAAAATAGACTTTTCTAATTGTGTGAAGAATGAAATTAGTAATATGGTATGAATAGTTTTGAATCTGTAGATTGCTTTGGACAGTAGGGCCATTTTGACAACAGTGATTATTCTAATCCATGAGCATAGAATTTTTTTCATTTGTGTCATCTACAAATTTCTTATAGGAGTGTTTTGATTTTTTTTACCTTGCTGGATAGATATACTCCTAAATATTTTATTTTTGTGTATGGTTATCCTAAATAGGATTGTGTCTTGATTTGGCTCTTAGCTTGAATGTTATTAATGTGTAGAAATGCTACTAATTTTTGTACATTAATTTTATTTCCTGAAACTCTACTGAAGTCACTTATAAGTTCCAGGAGCCTTTTGGCAGGCTAAGGGGTTTTATTGGTATAGAATCTTGTTGCCCATGAAAAGAAATAGTTTGACTTTTTCCTATTTGGATGCCTTTTATTTCTTTCTCTTGCCTGATTGCTCTGGCTAGCACTCATAATACTATGCTGAATGGGAGTGGTAAGAGTGAGTATCATTTACTTTTTCTAGTTCTCAAAGAGAATCCTTCCTACTTTTGCCCATTTAGTAAAATATTGGCTGTTGGTTTGTCATAGATGGTGAAGTAGTCCATTCTCACACTGCTATAACGAACTACCTGATACTGGGTAATTTGTGAAGAAAAGAGGTTTAATCAACTCACAGTTCTGCATAGCTGTGGAAGCCTCCAGAAACTTACATTTATGGCAGAAGGCAAATGGGAAGCAAGGCACATCTTACATTGTGGCAGGAGAGAGTGAGAGAGAAGTGGGAAGTGCCACACACTTATTCAAACCACTCTGTTACAAGTGAGATAGTGAGAACTCTATCACAAGAACAGCAAAAGAGAAATTTGCCCCCATGACTAAATCACCTCTCACTAGGCCACTCACCCAGAATGTGGAGATTACAATTTGAGATGAGATTTGGGTGGGAACACAGAGCCAAATCATCTTATTTTATCCCTCACCCTCTGAAATCTCATGTCTCTTTCACATTTCAAAATCAATTGTGCTTTCCCAACAGTCCCTTAATGTCAGAACTCATTCCATCATTAACTCAAAAGTCCAAGTCCAAAGTCTCATCTTAGACAAGGCAAGTCCCTTCCACCTATGAGCCTGTAAAATCAAAAATGAGTTACTTACTTCCTAGATACAATGGAGGGACAGGCATTGAGTAAATGCTCCCATTAGAAGTGGGAGAACTTGGCCAAAATCAAAAGACTACAGACCCTGTGCAAGTCTGAAATCCAGCAGGGCAACTACTAAATATTAAAGCTCCAAAATCTCATCTGACTCCATGTCTCACATCCAGGACACACTGATGCAAGGGATTGGCTCCCAAGCCCTTGAGCAGCTGTGCCTCTGAGGCTCTGCAGGGTACAGCCCCTATGGCTGCTTTCATAGGCTGGTTTTGAGTGCCTTCAGCTTTTCCAGGAATATGGTGCAAGCTGTTGGTGTATCTACCCTTATGGGATCCGGAGGATGATGGTCCTCTTCTCACAGTTCCACTAGGGAGTGCCCCAGTGGGGACTCTGTGTGACAGCTCCAACCCCACATTTCCCCTCCACAATGCCCTAGTAGAGGTTCTCCATGAGGGTTCTTCCCTGGCAGCAAACTTCTGCTTGAACATTCAGGTGTTTTCATACATCCTCTTAAATCTAGGTCAAGACTGTCATTTTTTTTTATGTCTCTATTATTAAACATAATTACAGGCATACCCATTTTTAGACTGCATTTTAGCCCGGGCAATAAAGCAACACCCCTGTTCTCTCTCCCTCTTCCTCTTCCTGTTTCTTCCTTTCCTTTATTCTTTTTTTTTATTATTATTATTTATTTTTTTTAATTTATTTTTTCTTTCTTTCTCTCTTTCTTCCTCTAAAAAAAAAAAAAAAAAACCTGTCATGCCTCCACTCTTGACCTCTGTGCAGCTAAAGACCCAGAATATCATGAAAGCCACCAAGGCTTGGAGCTGGCACCTTATTTAAGCAATGACCAATCTGTTGTTTGACCCCTTTTAGCCACGGCTGGAGCTGGAGCAGGTGCGACACAGGACACCAAGTCCTGAGGCTGCACAGTGCAGCAGGACCCTGGACTCAGCCCATGAGACAATTTTTACCTCCTAAGCCTTTGGGCCTGTGATGGGAGAGACTGCATTGAAGATCTCTGAAATGCCCTGAAGGTATCATTTTATTGTTTTGGCTATTAAAATTTGACTTTTCATTACTTCTGTGAATTTCTCCAGCTGGCTTGAATATCTCCCCAGAAAAAAAGGTTTTTCTTTTGTACTTCATGGTCAGGCTGCAGATTTTCCAAATCTTTATGCTCTGCTTCCCTTTTAAACTTAATTTTCAATTTTGGATCATTTCTTTCTTCATGAATATGAGTGTACAATTTTCAAAAAAGCCAGGTCACCTCTTTAATGCTTTACTGCTTAGAAATTTCTTCTTCCAGATGCCCTAAATCATCTCTCTCCAGTTCAAAGTTCCACAGATTTCTAGGACAGAGGCAAAATGCTGCCATTTTGTTTGCTAAAGCACAGCAAGAGTAATGTTTTCTCTAGTTCCCTGTAAGTTTCTCATCTCCATTGAGACGAGCTCTGCCTGGACTTCACTGTTTGTATCACTATTGGCTTTTTCGTCATAACCATTCAACAAGTCTCCACGAAGTTCCAAACTTTCACTCAACTTCTTGTCTTTTTCTGAGCCCACCAAACTATTCCAAGCTCTACCTGTTACCCAGTTTCAAAGTCATTTTCACATTTTCTGATATCTTTACAGCAGAGCCCCACTACCAGTACCTTTCTTTTTTTATTTTTTATTTTTTAATTTTTTTAATTTATTCGTCTGTTTTCACACTGCTACAAAGAACTACCCGAGAGTACAAAATTCATGAAAAGAGGTTTAGTTGACTCATAGTTCTGCATGTCTGGGTAGATCTCAGGAAACTTACAATCATTGCAGAAGGCAAAAAGGAACAAGGAAGGTCTTACATTAAGCAGGAGAGAGAGAGAGAGAGAGAGAGAGAGAGAGAGAGAGAAGGGGGATCACCACACATAAAACAGCCAGATACCATGAGAACTCTATCATGACAACAGCAAGAGAGATGTGTGTCTCCATGAATCAGTCACTTCCCAACAGGCTACTCCTCTGACACATGGGGATTACAACTTGAGATAAGATTTGAGTGGAGACTCAGAGGCAAACCATATCAGTTTGCTTATTATTTTAAGGTATGTTCCTTTGATGAGTAGTTTCTTGAGAGTATTTATCATGAAGTTATGTTGAATTTTATTGAATGCCTTTTCTGTATCTATTGAGATGATCATATATTTTTGTATGTATTTCTGTTTATGTGGTAAATTGCAATTATTGGTTTGTCTATATTAAACCATCCTTGCATCCTAGTTATGAAACTAACTTGATCATGGTAAATTAACTTTTTCATATATTGCTGGATTCAGTTTGCTAGTATTTGTTGAGGAATTTTGCGTCTATGTTTATTAGGGATATTGCCCTATAGTTTTCTTTTCTAATTGTGTCTTTCCCAGATTTTTGTATAAGGGTGATGCTGACTTCAAAGAATAAGTTTAGGAGTAGTATCTCCTAGAATTTTTTAAATAGTTTCAGTAGAACTTTTATCAGTTTATGTTTCTATGTCTGGTGGAATTCACATATGAATCTATCTGGTCCAGGGTTTATTTGATTGGCATATTTTTTATTACTGATTCAATTTTGGAAATCAATATTGATTTTGTTCTGAGCTTTTTTTCCTGATTAAAACATGAGAGCCTCGTGTATTTTCAGAAATTTATCTGTCTTTCTTTAAATTTTCTAGTTTGTGTGAATAGAGATAATCATATTCATAACAGTCACTGAGGATCTTTTGCATTTCTGTGAGATTGGTTATAATCTAGCTAGTGGTCTATCAACCTTGTTTGACCTTTCAAAGAGCCAACATTTGTTAATTCTTTGTATAAATTTTTGAGTCTGAATTTTATTCTGTCCTCTGATTTTAGTTCTTTGCTTTTGGTAGCTTTATGTTTAGTTTGTTCTTGTTTTCCTAGTACCTGTAGGTGTGAGGTTAGATTGTTATTTTGAGAGCTTTCTAACTTTTTGAGACAGACATTTTGAGCTATAAACTGTTCTCTTAACACTAATTTGGCTGCATCCCAGAGATTTTTGTATGTTGTGTCTCTATTTTATTTATTTAAAATAATTTTTTGATGTCTGCCCTAATTTTGTTTACTTAAAAGTCGTTCAGGAGGGAGTTAATTTCCATGTAATTTTGTGGTTTTGAGATATCTTCTTTGCGCTGATTTCTATTTTCATTACACTGTGTTCCAATATTATGGTTAGTACGATTTCTATTTTTTTGAATTTATTGGGCCTTGCTTTATTATCATACATATAATAAATTTTGAAGTATTTTCCACGTGCAGATGAGAATAATGCATATTCTATATTTTATAAATAGAGTATCTACAGGATACTCTATGAGAATAATGTGTATTCTATATCTGATAGAATATCTACAGGATACTCTATGAGAATAATGTATATTCCATATTTGATAGATAGAATATCTACAGCATTCTCTATGAGAATACTGTATATTCTATGTCTGATAGAATATCTACAGGATACTCTATGAGAATAATGTATATTCTATATCTGATAGATAAGCGTATCTATAGGATACTCTATGAGAATGACGTATATTCTATATCTGATAGATAGAATATCTACAGGATACTCTATGAGAATAATGTATATTCTATATCTGATAGAACATCTACAGGATACTCTATGAGAATAATATATATTCTATATTTGATTGATAGAGTATCTACAGGATACTACCATAGATTATCTATCAAATATAGAATATACATTATTCTCATCTGCACATGGAAAATACTTCAAAATTTATTATATGTATGGTAATAAAGCAAGGCTCAATAAAGTGTGTCTATTTAAGTAATTTTTACAGTTTCCCTCCAAGCTCCCAAAAAGTGACAACTGTACCATCTAACAGTATTAGAATATGAGTAGAGCTTTCACTTCAAATCCCTCCCACCCAATTTTCAAGTGACAAATTATTTACTGTTTTCAGATTGTTCAGATGAAACTTGCATGTAGAATTTTAAACGGATTTGACGCATTAAACTATGTTTTAGGTAGAACACATGGCAATTAGAGGAGAGATGTTAGAATCCAAAAGTAATTTCTAAATAGTTATTAGTAAGAAGTAAGAGAAAGGAACTTACCTTAGACAATCTGTAAACAAATAATTGAAAACAAAACAAACAAAAAGCTAGTGATATACTGTGATAAACTGGTAAAATGTGAAACATAATAAAATATGTACAACAGAAGAACTAGAGGTATAGATAATGGAAACTAGAGAAGCAAAAACTATCATTCATTTGCATCTAGGTATTAATAAAGAGTGTGGTGGAACATATGCATGATTTTTACCACATTTTTCATGTGGGAAAATATCTATTTCTCATATCAGATAATTTCCATACCACTTTCAATGAATTTTGAATTTATGCTAATCAAGAACCTATTCCATTTTTCCTTTAGCATTAAATGCTTCTGAGATCAAAATATTTCTTACATAAGAATATAATTATGTACATTAATTATTCTACTTTATATTTCAATGTATAAATTTTAAACAAGAAAACAAATGGACATATGTAGACAGAAAGAGAAACAATTACTTTAGTTGAGTTATATCAGATATAGTTATTTTAATATTTGATATATTCTGGTACTTTTCTCCCAAATAAGTCAAGTATAAGAGTATTAGAAAAATAAAATCGAGCATTTTGGGATCATATTATCAATGTCTCTAAAGTAATAATATCTGCTATGAAAATGTATATATAAAACACATCAGAATTTGTTGGAAATAAGAAACTTATTGGGAACTAGAGCAAGGTCAATTGTGTTTTGCCTTAGCAAAGAACTTGGCTATATTTTGTTCATGCCCTAGGGATCTATGGAAGTTTTAACTTCAAAGCGATGATTTAGGGTATCTGGTGGAAGCAATTTCTAAGCATCAAAGCATTAAAGAAGTGGCCTGGCTTCTTCTAACAATTGAACTCAGATGCAGGTGCAAAGAAATTACTTACATTGAAATTTTATTTTTAAAAAGGAAAACAGAGCATAAACATATGGAAAATTTGCAGGCTGGTCATGTGGCAGAGAAAAGAAAAAAGCTTTTTCAGGAGATAAATTAAAGCAGGCTGTGGAGCAACCACTTGCTAGAGAGATTTGCATAACTAAGAAGGAGCCAGATGCTGATAGCCATGACAATGAAAAAGGCCTCAAAGGCATTGCAGAGCTCTCTGAGGAAGGCCTTCCCATCACAGGCCCTGAGGTCTATTCTGTGCAGTCTGGGGACACTGCTCCTCACATCCCAGATGCTCAGCTCCAGCATTAGGTCAAAGGGTTCCAGATATAGCTTGGGCCACTGCTTCAGAGGGTGCAAACCATAAGTTGTGGTAGCTTTCATGTGGTGTTAAGCCTGCAGATGCAAATAATGCAACACTGAAGGAGACTTGGCAGCCTCTGCCTAGATTTCAAAGGACATTCAAGAAAGCCTGGGTTCCAAGGAAGAAGCCTGTCACAGGGGTGGAGTCCTCCCAGAGAATCTCTATTAAGGCAGTGCAGAGAAGAAATGTGGGGATATAGGCCCCACACAGAGTCCCCACTGGAGCTGTGGGAAGGGGGCCACCATCCTTCAGACTCCAGAATGGCAGATCCTCTAACAACTTGCATCCTGCCCTGGAAAACCCACAGGCACTTAACACCAGCCAACAAAAGAAGCATCAGGGGCTGTACTCTACAGAACCACATTGGTGAAGCTGCCCAAGGCCTTGGAAGCCCACCACTGAATCAGTGTGTCTCAGATGTGAGACGGAGGGTCAAAGAAGATCATTTTGGAGGGTTAAGATTTGATGTCTGCCCTGATGGGGTCTGAAGATTCATGGAGCTTGTACCCCCATTCTTTTTGTCAATTTCTCCCTTTTGGAATGCAAATATTAACCCAATGCCTGTATCTTCCCATTGTATCTTTGGAGTAAATATCTTAGGGCTTGGACATAGGACTTTTGAATTAATGGTGAAACTAGCTAGGGTTTGAGCAACTAGGGATCATTATATTTTGACATATGAGAAGTACTTGAGATCTCTCATATGTCAGGGGTGAAATGATGTGGTTTGGATATTTGTGCCCCCAGATTTCATGTGGAAATGTAATCCCCAATGTTAAAGGTAAGGCCTCATGAAAGGTGATTGGGTCATGGGCGTGAATCCCTCAAGGCTTCTGGTTGTCCTCAAGATAGTGAGTGAATTCTCACAAGGTCTGGCTGTTTAAAAGCGTGTGGCCCCCTTCCTGCCCCTATTCTTGCTCCCATTATGTGAAACGCCTTCTCCCTCTTTGTGTACTGCAATAATTTTAAGCTTCTGAGGCCTCACCAGAAGCTGAGCAAATGCCAGCACCATGGTTTCTGTACAGCCTGGAGAAACATTAGCCAATTAAACCTCTTATTTTTGTAAAGTACCCAGTCTCAGGTATTTCTTTATAGCAATGCAAAATCAGACTAATACACTGAGTCACTAAAGATCTTTCTATGTCCAACTGTGCTGTAGTCTCTGTAGGAACAGCTGTCACTGATTTTATACATTTTTATGATCTTACTTCTATAACCCATTAGTTGAGATTACTTGACATTTTCAGTTTCTAAAAACCAAATGAGTCCAATACATTATACTTAATGCATATAATGTTTCCTTGTACTAAACACTAATTTCCTCTTTAATATGGTATGCTTTGTATGACACACCACACTTTAGATGTTGAGACTTAGACATTATTTCTCTTTATATAGGCATTCTGTATATGAAAAATAATAATAGAATATATAAAACAAAAATATAAATGTAATATTGCAGAAATAAAGATCTAAAATTGTTATTTCTGACATACTTTCTACTAAGCTAATATTATACACTTCCATTCAGCCCTAACATATTCTTAATGAAATATATATTCTCTTGTTATTTGCAAATGCCAAACAGCAACTTCTCCTTTTTAAGTATTTTGTGTAATGATTGATATTTTCTAGTTCAAATTACAGTCAAAAGTTTATTGCTTAGAAGATACCATTGCTTATACCTCCATAATGGCAAATCACACTTTTGAAGCCACTCTACAAGAGCAATCAACTTTGATCATTATCTCTAATGCTTCTTCCAGAATTACCTGTTTTTCTTTTTAGACAAGGAATACTTTAAATTCTTCACGAACCAGTTGTACATTTTACTCCTCAGAATACATAAGAATCTGGCATATGTTTAAAGACAGAAAATCTTAATGCTTTTTAGTTTATTTTTTCATCACTTTGACTCAACCAACATTGAATGACTATTTTTACCATGCAATAAAGATAACTGTAATTTCAATCCCCACATTAGTTTCTACATTTTGAAAAAAATAGACAACTAACTATACTTTCTTAAATATAATATGTTCATTATATTGAAGGACAATGATTGCTTTATGTACAGAATGCTATAGAAATGCAAACATAGAGCACTTAAATAGCCTTTAAAGTTTATGGAAAGCATCTTCAGGGAGTACTATCATACAATAAAGCTAATAATGACAAGAAATTATAATATTAACAGAAAATAAAATAAAACAACATCATTTTTATTCACCCTTTCATGTTCCTTCTCAGTTACTGTGAGTGTAGAAATCATGAGACATTATTCAAGAAATAGTTTCATATATTGTTCCATCAGTGGTAGTCATCTTTGAACGTTTGGAAGAATTGACATGCATTTGTTCCCTTAATATGGTTTTGGTGATGAATAATCAATCCAGCTTTACATTTTTGACAGCTTAAAAACAAAATATAGCCAAATAAATTAAATCAGAATCAAGACATGAAAAATTACTTGTGAATAATCTCATTTCAGCATTTTCAAATGTAGTTTTCTTGTCAATTCATAAATGATAAATGCAAATGTATAACAGTAAACTGATTGCTTATTGTCTGTTTTCCTAGATGGAGACTCTGGATCATAACATTAAGGTAGAATTACACTTTAAAACTATTAAATAACCCAATGCAAGAAGAATGTATTAAGTAGGAAATAGATTAACAGGTTTAGAATTCATTAGTGAATTTCCGTAACAACTATTTACTGAGCACCTTCTACATATGAGGCAGTGCTCTAAGTGCTGTAAACCTGGCAGTTAAAAATAAAATACAAAGCAAAACAAAACAAAAAATCTCCGCTCCTTGAGCTTACGTTCTAACAGCGGTCATCCTTTGGTTTAAAAACCTTACATATATATTTTAGAAGTTAACTTTTTGTTAGCCACAGTCTTTTTTTAAATTTCTATGGAAGATATTCAATTAATACTATCTTCAGACTTTAAGATTTTGCAGGCTATTAATCACTTTAACAATGGCCAAGCTGATACTCAGTATACTGCTACAGAAATTGTGATTTATTCATTAACACTAAGGGATGACGTTCAAATTGTAGAATTTGTCTGCACAGAAGGAACAAATTGAGAATAGGTTGTTTGAGAAATTTAAAATAGGATATTGGCTACTATTTGTTATTTTCATAACACTTCTATAAGTAGCTCTAAATATCTCGGCAGACTTTTTTTAAAGTTAAAAAATCTAAGCATACTTAATAAGGATAAAAATAAAAAACTTCTTTTCATTTTTGATATTTAAATCATTTTTTTAGAGACAAGGTCTCACTCTGTCACCCAGGCAGTGATGCAATCATAACTCACTGACGCCCCAACCTCCTCGGCTCAAGCAATCCTCTTGCCTCAGCCTCCTGAGAAGATAGGACTACAGGTGCACACTACTACACATGGCTTTTTTTTTCTTCTTTTATGAGACAGGGTCTCACTATGTTGCCCAGAATTGTCTCAAACTCCTGGCCTCTAGTGATCCTCCCACCTCACCCTCCCAAAGTGTTGGGATTTAAGGTATAAACAACTGTGCTAGACCATGAAAACGTCTTAATTTTTTAATTTTTCCTTTATTTAGATACCACATAGATTACAGTAGAGTGATCCCAGTAGGTTACAATACATTGAGAAGATTATAACTCACGCAATTTGGGTCATCTTTTGTGTGGCCTGAACTTTGAAGATATTATTTTGTCTTAGAAAAATGTGGGCAGATGTAAATGTAACACCAGGATTCTTCACACAGACATCTGTAAATAATTGTTTTGGCTTCATTTAAATTGCTAATATATTTTATTTTAGGATTACTTTGATATGATTTGGATGTTTGTCCTCTCCCAATCTTACGTAGAAATGTCATTCTCAAATTTGGAGGTGAGACCTGGTGGGAGGTAATTGGATCTTGAAGGCAGGTGTCTCATGAATAGCTTAGTACCATCCTCTTTGTAATAAGTGAGTTCTCACTCAGTTCATGCACAACCTGGTTGCTTACAAGAGTCTGGGAACTTCTTTTTTTTCTCTTGTTCCTGCTTTTGCCGTGTGATGTTGTTACTCCTGTTTTGCCTTCTGTCATGAGTAAAATCTCTCTGAGGCTTCAACAGAAGCAAACCATATGCCAGTGCTATGCTTCTTATAAAGCCCACATATCTGTGAACCAAATAAACTTCCTTTATTCATAAATTATCTAGTTTCAGGTATTCTTTTGTAGCAATACAAAATGAACTAACACACACTTATTTGTCTTAAGTTTTAGAGAGTTCATGTTCTTCTTTTGTCTTTAATTTTTAGTGACCCAACTACAAATGATTATCTTAAATTTGCTAGATAGAAGTAAAATTAATTAGAAAAATAAAATTTAAAATATTGTTGTAGAGTGATATTTCTTCTCTTCCCAAATTCTAGTCTGAGATCATAGAGGAAAGAACATCTGTGAATAGTTTTAGATTCGTAAGGGTAGAGATAAGAAGGGGGTCTACTTTCCTGGCAACTTTAATTTGTTGCTCCCTAAGCACTAGAATGGGAAACTCATCGGTCATTCTTATTATCACGTTTCTGATATTATTCCTCCAAAGCAAGATATAGGCTCCTCCACCACTAAACTCAGGAAACTCTAAGAAGGGTGATGGATGTGTTTCCTGGTTTCATTGGACAAAATTGACTCCGCTTCAGTATTTCCTATTGGGAGTGGGGACCATGGGTGAGTCAGCTCACATTCCATTTCTGACTCAGTTGCTCTTCAAATCAAGGAATAGGAAATTGAAGCTACTCATTTTGGTCTTAGGGACAAGTTTCATTCTTTGACCTAGACTACTAAAAATTCCTTTAAGGCATTACTCTTTTCTTCAATAGTTTGGTAATGATCTTTGGTACTGATTTTCCTAATCAGGCTAGGTCTAGTAGAAGTGAGGCTAGGTTTTGACTTATATAGTCTTGAGTGTGGGGCCATACAGTGAATTGTGGCTGGGTAAAATCCTAGTATGTTGGAGAAGTTAAATGCTTGTGATGGGTGTTTAAATTTAAAGCTATTAGTTATAAAATTAAGTTCAATTGCTAGTGAGAAGCCTAAGATGGTTACACTGAGGCTATGAGTTTTAGGTGGAAGGGCATAGTTGTTTGGGGGGATGATGTAGGGATAATATTGCCAGTGGTGAAGAATCTGGTGAAGATACTACTGATTTTTAGGCACTTGATTGAGTTCATTAGGAACAGGTTGTTTTCATTAATAATAATTGTGAAAGTTGTGAAGCGAGGTTGTCCTATCAGTGCAGAGAAAATAACACCGAACTATGAATAGCTGTCAAGGAGGTGGCAATAAGAGTGATTAAAAGGGCTCAGGCATTGGTATACGACGTGTTTGTGGTTTTGATATGAGGGCTTTGGAGTAGAAGCCTGTGAGGATAGGCATTCCTATAAGTGTGAGGCTGCCCAGACTAAGGGAGGAAGAAATGAAGGGCAGAGCTTTCAATAATCCTCCTATTTTCGGATGTCGTGTTCATCATTGAGGTTATGGATTATGGATCCAAAACTTTTGAAGAGCATAGCTTAAAAAAATTAGTGTGAGTACAGATGTGAAGGAATGCCAGCTGTGGTTGATTAGTGCCAATTGTGACTATTATAAGGCCTAGTTGGTGTAGTGGTAGGGTGTTGTTAATGTCAACCCATTATATAATTTTCCAAATAATTATCAGATTTTTAGTGATACTATGATTCTGGGCTGTGACCTTCACAAATGTTTCTTCTCATATAGCCGCCCTTCTTTAGTTCAACCAGGGAGACTAAAGCACTGGGGTTAGAGGAATTCCTTTTATCTCATCTTTGGTACAAGGTTCTGGTACAGTCTTTACCCTGAAGAGTAGATATTTTTTATCGAAAAGGTTATATATTAATTTCATACGGTTCACACTTTCTCTTTCCTAGCCAGAGCCAGGTGGAGATCAGTGTCAGATCTTCAATGTAAGAACGTGGTAGAGTTGTGGAAGTTAAACCCTTGAAAGTATGAGACTTCCACTAAGACAGTGGTCTGAGGAGACTTTTACTCTGATCTCAGCCTATATTGAGCTTCCAACAATTCATCAAAATTACAGTTAAGTGACCCAACCAGTTTATGGGTCCAATGGTTTCTGTTCCAATTTAACAGATTCTAGCTGGGGCTTTGGAGTCATCTGTCTATCCAGATTTTGGTGTGGCTGTTTTCTCTGCAAATAATAATTTCTCTGATATGCTCAAAAAAAGTCATTGGTTTCACTTTGTCTAGATTTTTCATGTTATTAGAATGGGCATGACCCTTTTCAACCTCTTTAAATGGTGGCACTGAAAATGGAAGATAATAAATTATGACTTCTTTAATCATGGCTTTTTAAAAATTATTTAAAAATATTATAATATTATTGGAGAAGGAATAAATACTAGTTTTTCTTTCTTGCCTCGAATCCCAAAATAATGGGGTGTGCATGCATAAGAATTACTAAAATAGGCTGACTTTAGAAACAAAGTAGCAGATTATGAAAATTATGGATTTAATGATTAAAACGAATAGATACCTTATAAGTTAGATATTTAATATTCAGAACTAAAATATATATTTTGGCTCAGCAGGCTACAAATCCCTTCAAGAATGGGAGTATGCCTGCTTTTGGCAAAATGATAGAGCAGAAATAAGGTGAAAGATGAATTGTGTTCAGGAGAAACACCTTTGGAGAATTTTGACTGAAATTGCTGCTTCTATAGAAATTCTTATGGTAAATGATGATCAGGCAGTAGGACTAATGTAAATTAAAATTTGAAGATTATGTAAACAGGCTAGGCAAGCTAAAGTAAATTTTAGCTAATATTTTGATGAATTTTAATATTTATACTATATTTTAGGCATTATTAGAGTTAGACAACGATGGCATTGAACACAATAGGAGTTTTCCATGTCCCCTTCCCATTCACCTGATCTCATGTCAGATTGACTTTTATTTGTTTTAAGCTTTGATGACAGTTATTGATTTTAGAAAAGTAAACACTGGATTCTATACAAGTATTTGGATAATTTTATCAATTGATAATGTGAGATAAGTGCCCTTTAGATATAGATGATAGTTAATATTCTTGGTTGACATAAAGGAAAATAATCACTTGAATTATTACTATTCTAAACACT
This sequence comes from Cebus imitator, assembly GCF_001604975.1. Lineage (NCBI taxonomy): Eukaryota > Metazoa > Chordata > Mammalia > Primates > Cebidae > Cebus > Cebus imitator. The sequence goes on along the minus strand of NW_016107652.1, from coordinate 237,428 downwards.
AATACTGGAGCATTCTGCATCTAGGAAAATTAGAAGATATAAAATGGGAAGAATTAAAACAACATCAAAAGAAATCAACTTTAGTGTGCTGACAGACCAAGATCAGTAAGAAGGAGAAAGAAAGATAAAGAAAAATGAAATAATTGAGCTAAAGTTAGAAATTATTTTAGGAAAAGGTATAATATTGCAGAGACTAAATTTTAGAAATAGCAATCAGCAAAATAGATTTTCTGAACCCCTTAAAGATGGTCCTGAAAGATATTTATTTTAGCTATTAGAAGATTAGGAAACTATAAAAAGTACATGGTGTTCAGAAATCTCCAAGAAAAGATAAAATGTATGATCTCAGAACAGATATGATTCATCTAGAAGATGGAATCTAGAATCTGAAAATTATTTTAAAGTTGCCAATAGTGTGGACTAGAGATGTTGGGATGTAAAATCTAGGAATGTTATCAAGAAATATTTTCAAGAATAATGTAGGTCCTTACAGCAGTATTGGTTAGATGTTAAAAAACATGAATTGGAGATAAGGAAAGAAAATGCATTAAACCAAATTTAAGAGCAAACCTATTAAAGTTTATACACTCAAAACCTCATGGAAAGTGGCAGAGATAATAAATCCTATGAAAAGATGCCAAGAAGGAAAACAATTAATTAGATTTACTTTTTTGTTAAAGACAGAGTCTCACTGTGCTGCCCAGGCTGGAGTGCAGTGGAGTGATCTTGGCTCACTGCAACCTCTGCCTCCCAGGCTCAAGGGATTCCCCTGTCTCAACCTCCTGAGTAGCTGGCATTACAAGTGTGCACCACCATGCCCAGCTAATTTCATATTTTTAGTAGAGACAGGGTTTCACCTTGTTGGCCAGGCTGGTCTCAAACTCCTGACCTCAGGTGATCCGCATGTCTTGGCCTCCCAAATTGTTGGGATTACAGGTGTGAGCCACTGTTCCTGGCCTTGGATTTACGTTTGTTCAACAATGAAGAATAGAAAAGAGACATTATGGATACTAGGCCTTGCGTGGTAGAAATTAAGTGAGCAAAAATTTCTTGAGAACCACAATTTTTTTTTAACAAGTAATGAATTCAATGAGTTCATGGCCTTCACTTTTTATCAGGTCACGAGGTGAAAAGACAGTAAGAAAAGCATGCTAGAAAGGCCTACTTTAATCCAAGAGAAAAAACAGCAAAAAGAAAACTATAATCTGGGAAGAGTGATAGCATTATATGTGGTTAAGGAGAAAAGCAGTCAAGGTAAGAAGGTTAAACATGTTTTAATGTCATTTCCAACTGTTTTCAAGTAGTGGGATAAAATGGAGAACTGAAAATCTAAAGGCATAAAAATATTTGAAAGATGAAAATAAAAACTAAATGGGGAATAGTGAGGCTTCAGAAAAAAAAACAGGAAACTACTTATTGGCTTTTATGAGAAACATGAGGATCCAGGGTTACAGAAGCCCTAAAGCACTAAAGACTAAATTTTTTCTAAGAGATTTGTTAGTTCATTTGCTTATTTTTTGTGTTTTTGTGAACGTCCTGCCTATTTTTATAAAGAAATTACTGTTAATCTTTTACTTTGTTTTCAGAATTATTTAAAATACAAAGTTATAAGTTCAAAATTGTTATTTGGAACCCTTGAAGTTTATTAAATTTTAAGTTGATCTTGCAAATAATCTAACTGATTGCTCTAAAATAATCTTGTCAACAATTTCTAGGATTGCCAGAATAACTTTTTGTCTCACAGACTTAAATAATTTTAAGCCAGTTTAAATGTTTTAAATACATTTAATAGATAAATATTCTTTTATAAAATAGTTCAATAATCTGATTTAATAGACAAAATAATTCTAAATACCAAATAATTATTAAATTCAACAGACTAAAATGGCCATTCATAGAAATTTATGATTTAACCTAAAAATTTCACCAGCTAAATGAATTATTTAATGCATTTTACAGTGGAGTTGTAAGACTGTTACTGTAATAGCTCATGTTCTTATATATTTTAATACATAAATGACCTAATAGTCACAGAATCTTTATTAATATGATGAACTGAAACCATGCTTTTTATTTTCTTAAGCTTCCTGTACTTAATGCAAAATCTTTCCAATGATAAGAAATACATTTTTATTAAAAAACAGAAAATCAAGAACAGCATTAGCAAGATGCTAGAACTGGAGTTCTCTGGCTTCACTCCCCTCCACAAAAATTCAGCAAGCTACTATCCACAGCAAGAACACCATCATAATTATCCCAGAATTTGGTAGTGACACAGAGATCCCCTTGGACTATAGAGCAGAGAAAAGCCACCATTGAATGGTAAGACAAATGGTTTTTTGTTTCGTTTTGATCATGGTGCTTCCCTTGTCCCAAGTTTACACAGTGCCAAACACAGATAATTAAACCTGCTGCTATAGTGAAAAAAAGTGAGATGGAGGCAGACATTCAGTTTTGCCACCATTTTGAAACCCTTCACAGGAGGTTCACTGTTGTCTTGTTCCACAGGAATCACTGGAACTACCAACAGGGCTAGGCCACCAGGGTTCAATTAGAAACAAGTAGATTTTAGCGGTTGTTCTGCATTCTGGCCAACAAAGGCACTACACATCATGGTGCCTTCAAGTAGGCAACATCATAGTGCTGCAGGAAACACTGCCCATGTGTTTTTCAGGCCTGAATCCCTCTTCAGCTTCCCCACAAAGCCAATGTGCTTTTCTTAGGTCTTCCCCAGGTCAAAAGGTAACTATAGGTCAGCAATTATCTACTGAGAGAACATCTTCTCCCCAAGCCTACTGGCAAACACATGATCCATCTAAGTTCCAGTGCTCAGGTTAAGTCTTCCCCAAGTTAAAAAGCAATGGAAGGGGCCGGACGAGGTGGCTCACACCTGTAATCCCAGCACTTTGGGAGGCTGAGGCAGGTGGATCACGAGGTCAAGAGATCAAGACCATCCTGGTCAACATGGTGAAACCCCGTCTCTACTAAAACTACAAAAAATTAGCTGGGCATTGTGGCGCAAGCCTGTAATCCCAGCTACTCAGGAGGCTGAGGCAGGTGAATTGCCTGAACCCAGGAGGCTGAGGTTGCGGTGAGCCGAGCTCGCGCCATTGCACTCCAGCCTGGGTAACAAGAGCAAAATCCCCAAAAAAAAAAAAAAAAAAAAAAGCAATGGAAGGTCAGTGGTCACCTAAGGAGGGCCTATATAATAACCATAATCTCTTTTCCTTATTTTGCTCTCTTCCTTTTCTTCCCTCTTTCCCCTACACCTTCCCTCTTCCTCATTCCCTCTTCCCTCTCCCCTTCCCCCTTCTCCCTCCTGTTCCCTTCCCTTCCCCTCCCCCTCCACTTCCTCCTTCCCCCTCCCCTCCCCTCCCCTCCCCTCCCCTTCACTTCCCTTTTTCTTCCCTTTTGTTTCCTTTCTTTGCTTCCCTCTCCTTTTTTTGTCCTTTTTAATACAGTCAAACAGAAGGAGTATTCAATTTACTAAAAAATGTGTTGTGCCATGAGTGATTTATATAAAACAGCTGAGAATCTATTCTGCAACAAATCCATTAAAATTAATTTTATTCACCAATTGTTGACAAGTTAAAGTTTTACAGAGTCATTGCTAATAGAATGGATAACATTTTCATTTGTCTAGAAGAATGATGAACGTTCTCTGCTCTCATCTCAACAGACAGACTGTTCTGTCAGTGGACTGGAAGAACAGAGATTTCCACAGAGAATAAAGATACAATAGGCTCAGTTTAAAAAAGATAAACGTTTGAAATCTGAAGGCTGCTTCAAGTGATCGAGTCACATCTTTCTACAAATAAACTGCACTTGAGGTAAATGAAATAAAGACGCAGAATTAATCATATGTGACCTAAAGGCTAAAGAAGTAATTGCATTCCAAACTAGCACATGGAAAAACAAACCCTTAAAAAAACAGTGATACAAGAGGATATGGTTAGTAAAAACACCAAATTCTAGCCACATTTGATGAGTATAAGACAACTTCCTTGGAGATGTAGAGCTGGATACTTTAACAATGCATTGTATATCCAATATTATATATTGTTTAGAAAAAAGTCAATATATGCTTTATATAGTTATTATGTGAATGGGAGAAATCATCTTTATAATTTCTAGTGATTAAGAAGCCCAATGGGTATTTGTATATATAGTTAACCATATTCATATATTAGATATTTTAATGAAAGTATTAAATCTAAAATAGGAAAAACCCAGAAAGCTAGTTACTGTCAGATTTCATCTGTGTAAATTATCTCTGTTAGTCTTAATCTATAACACATTTTCTCTCCTATTTATGTAAATATGATTACTTTTCCTGGGGTCTGGAAAATATTTTCAATGATTTTTTTGTGTGTGAAATCTTCCTATTTCAAGATAGACTGGGCTTGTGACATTAAGCAGGTGCCAGCATTTTTTGAATTCAAGTGTGGAGTTTACTGAAGAAGCAAGATACCTGACCTTTTGATTTGAGTCAAGCATGGACTGCTCACAATTCACCAAATCTTTTTGGTTTTTGTTTATTTTTAGTGATAAAAATTCTGGAAGAATTTCAGAGGGCTGATTTTCAATGTTGTTTTAGATCTCAACAAACAGATTTCATACAGGTCTCACTAACTCTTTCATCACTGTATTTACTAGATTGTCTGAATTTTATGCTGCAGGTCTTGAAGGACTAACCGTGAGGCATCTGCTACTTAGTTATCTAGTTACCACGGACTTTCTTATTCTCTGTCTTCTCTAAACCAGTTCACAGACTGTAAAGTGAATGCCAAAACTTGATATGAGTAGTGAGTAAGTAGCAAAGCCTTTATTCTCAATCTCGCTTTGCGAGTATCTGATGATAACAAATTTTTTTCCAGAATTCTATCTATTTGTAATTAGATTCCCCAGTTCTATCAACGCCCTATTAGAGATGTCAGCATTCTGATATTTGACAATCAGGGCTCTAAAACCACAGGCAATACGAAAAATTCAGGAGCTGATTTTGGTAACATGAGTGTTTTAGCCTCTCCCTAGATTACAGAAATCTTAGATGACTAAGTAACAAAAGACAGGATATTCACATCTGATGGCTAGATTCACTATACTTGCCCATGTCTCTTTCCATGAAAGATAGAACAAACATTTGCTTTTTTGTTTTCTGTTCTTTAAAAGCACTAACTGTCTTCTGTTATACACATATTTGACTGTAAATTTTCTAAAGCTAGTGGAAGTTTTCCAAAGTCAGTGGGCATGTGAATTAATAATCGAGGTACTATACCCAGTAATCACACCAGCTGCGGTATTTTATAATACTATATCCACCATCTTCTCATGCTCCAGTGGAGGAATCCTAACTTCTAGCTACCATGAAATAATAATATAGTCAATAAGAACCTATTGCTAGTAAATCTCCTTCAAAGCATTAATAGATATTTTAGGCAGGATTGCTTTTAAAAGAGAAACTAATTTCAGATTAGCTCAAAAGGCAAGTTCTTTTTATTCATGTGTGTATGTGTGCATATAAATATATACAATGTATGTATACATAATAAATGACATTAATACAGTTGAATTATTTTAGCTGATTTAACAAAACTGTCTTTTTTTCCTCACAAAACCATATTTCTGTGCTAATTTTACAGTTGTGCTGAGAGCCAGAAATTTAAGTAATTTTCTTAAAACAGCCAAACACTACTTGGCAGAAGTGTGTGGGTGCTCATAATCACAATGCATTTGGAGAACGCCATGGAATCAGATTTAAAAAAATGTACGTTATCTCCACTGGAAGAAGTATTCAGGAAGCAGCTCATCTTTTAAGAATCTCATGGCCATACTTTCTTCTATGCTCTTGTCTCTACTCTACTTGTTGCTGTTTCCTCCCAAATCTCCGCCCAAATGAACAAAAGGGAAACGTTCATTCTTTCGTGGAAAGAGACATGGCAAGTATAATGAATCTATCCCTTAGATGTGAATATCCTGTCTTTTGTTACTTAGTCATCTAAGATTTATGCAATCCAGGGAGAGACTAAAACATTCATATTGTCACAATCAACTACTGAATTTTCCGCATTGCCTGTGGTTTTAATGGCCTGATTGTCAAATATCAGAATGCTAATAACATCTCTAATAGGGTGTTCACAGAACTCGGGAATCTAATTACAAATAGAGTTCTGGAAAAAAGTTTGTTATCAGACACTTGCAAAGGGGGATTGAAAATAAGGCTACTCACTACTCGTATCAACTTTTGGTAATCTCTTTGTAGGCTGTGAACTGGTTTAGAGAAGACAGTAGGAGTCACATTTGCTTCTATTCTCTTGTCTCTACCCTCCTTGTTGTTCTCTCCTCCCAAATCTATCATTTCTGTTTCATTCTACCTTTCTTTCCCAAATTCCTCTCAGTAGACAAGCTTCCCTTGGTACAAAATAAATAAATAAATAAATAAAATCAATGTGACTTACTTCTGTGTCTGACTTTATTAAACTAGTTTGTAGGCTGGGCTCGGTGGCTTATGCCTGTAATCCAAGCACTTAGGGAGGCTGAGATGGGTGGATCACGAGGTCAGGAGTTTGAGACCAGCCTGGCCAATATGGTGAAACCCCCATCTCTACTAAAAATATTTAAAAAGTTAGCCAGGCATGGTGGTGCAGGCCTGTAGTCCCAGCTACAGGAGACTAAGGCAGGAGAACCGCTTGAACCTAGGAAGCAGAGACTGTAGCGAGCCCAGATCTTGCCAATGCACTCCAGCCTGGGCGATAGAATGAGACTATGTCTCAAAATAAATAAATTAATTAATTAAGAAAATAAACTAGATTGTATATTTCATATGCAAATCACCAAAATATAACTTAATCCTTTGAATTAGGTTCAGACGCTGGTTGCTTACATATGTGGATTTTTGGTTCTATGAAAGAGGTGGTCAATTTAAAAAACTTTTGATAAGCTTTGAGTTTTGACATGGGTTTTCATATGATATTTTTGACCTGTAATATAGTAAAAACCTGAAATGAATTAGTCAAATATCCTTATCAAGACAATTTGTTTCAAGTGTTTTAAAATTTTACAAATCTCATAAATTTTTCTATCAATTATATTTAAATATTTATAGCAGACAATAGTAAATGTTACATTTATTTAATTCTCACTGTAATATTGTTTTAGTCATCTCATGCTAATATTTCTCTTCCACCTTCCCTAGAAACTTTTTCTTCAAAGTGTATCAGTATCCATAATTTTTCATCTACCCTGTGTAGTGTTTGAAATGGAATAGGTATAAGGTTGACACCCTTGTCTGTTTGGCTATATTCAATTTTGCAGTAGTCAGCAATTTCTTAGAAAAATCTGTCATTATTCTGAATTTATTTTATATAAAAACTCAAGAAATGTCCAAGCTGTTTATTTCAAAGACAGACACCCTAAATTAGGACTGGGATATACATGCCCTCTTTTATTCAATATTCTGCTGGCATATGCTATGACAAGTAAATTTCCATTTTGAGGTTGATATTAAGCAACTTCTAAGCAAATAGCAGTATTCTTAGCACATAAGCAAAATGCAATGATCCCATTATCAATCCCTATGCTTCCAGTTTCTTCTCTACCAAAATAAATCATTTTAACTGCTGTCAGATAATCTTCCAAAATATTCCTTTCATTATGTCATAGTACTGGCCAAAACACTTCAGTTTTCAAAATTCACTGTCTCAAAGAAAAATAATAATTTGCTTTATAGGTTTTTCACTGTCAGTTTTCAAATTACCTTTTCAACTTCATATGTTAATATTCTAATATAAATGTTTTTAATGCTAACTAAAATGTTCTACTTGAAAACCTGAATTTGTCTGACTTTGTTCCACTCCCTGAAATAATAACACTTGAGATGATTGTCTCTTTTCTATTTCCAGATGAGAATTTCAGGAAATTTCAGAATACTTATCTTTTTCTGAGTTCTCCCCTAAGAAATCTGAAGCTGATTTTGTCATAAATTATATAACCTCTATTAACTTATGTGTCAAATAACGATATTTTTCAACATCTTGTTGTAAAATGTCTCTTGTTTATACTGTAGGATTTATGTGATTTAGTGTACATGTTGCTAAATTATTAATGTTAAATATTTGAGGACACTCAAGCTTTAATAAATCAGTTAAAACATTGATAATGTTGCAATTATCAATGAGGTTACAACATGTCAAAAACTCAGAGTATATAAATTAAGAAGCTAAATAATTGTAAATTTTTTCAAAATATTTTTCCTTTTAGTATATTCCTCATCCTATATTACACACACACACACACACACACACACACACACACATATAGTATATATAATACAATACATAATATACACAATAAATATTAAGTCTATACTTAATACTTTTTATATATTGTACACTTATTGTGTTATTTTTATTTGAAATATAAAATTAATAAAATTTATTTAATTTGTTTAAGAAAATATTGTTTGTGACCAACACTAATTTGGAAAAAATTAAAAAAGAAATCTACAGGTTTTAGACATCAATATGCACAGACTTTGATATCCTTTAGATTTCATGAACATAACATATTATCCTACGTCAAGTTGCTTATTGTCTGTTTTTTAAGTATCACAGAATACCAGGGAAGCATGACTTTCAGACAGTGCCTTGGCAGCTATACCAATGTCATGCTAGATCAATCTACAATTCTATGTCATCCATCAAAATTACCTTGACCTTCTTCCCAATACAATGTCAAATCTTTCAATCTAAAATGCTTCTGTTCTTAATCTACTTTTAAGTATAATGTAATGTATGTCATATATATATGTGTGTGTGTATGTGTGTGTGTGTATATATATATATATATATATTTTTTTTTTTTTTGAGACTGAGTTTCACTCTTGTCACCTAGGCTGGAGTGCAGTGGCACAATCTTGGCTCACTGCATCCTCCACCTCCTGGATTCAAGTGATTCTCCTGCCTTAGCCTCCCAAGTAGTTGGGATTACAAGTGTGTGCCACCATGCTCAGCTAATTTTCATATTTTTAATAGAGACAGGGTTTCACCACATTGGCCAGGCTGGTCTTGAACTCTTGACCTCAGGTGATCCACCTGCCTCGACCTCCCAAAGTGCTGAGATTACAGGCATGAGCCACCCCACCCAGCCAATATGTATATTTTTTATTTCTACATATATATTATATTTTGAAGGTTGGTATCTTGCCTACAGTTGGTATGGGAAGAGCTTGGAATCTCCCTTTTACTGCCTTTACAGTATTAGAAAATTATTATGTGTCTCTATTCTTTTCTCCTAAATATAAAACTGTATGATTTAATATTTTACATTTTGTTTCCTTTAACTTTTGTTTTAAGTTCAGGGCTACATAGACAGGTTTGTTACATAGGTAAACATGTGCCATGATGATTTGTTGCATCGATCATCTCATTACCTAGGTATTAAGCCCAGCATCCATGAACTATTCTTCCTGATATACTCCCTGCCCCCACCTCCAATATTTACTAGTTGTACTTCTATATGAGGCACAATGAATAAATGTGTGGAAAGGCATAGTTTCTACCTTAAAATTCTTAAACTCTAATACAAGAATCCAATGGCTAAACAAAAACCTCAGTTTCTTATATGCAACTATAAAAGGAAATATAAAAACATAGATGTTTTGCAACTACTCAGTCTCATAAAGTTGCAGTTGAAGGTGGAGGGTGTGTGCAAATAAAAGCAGTGAATAATAATGGTACTTAGCATTCATTGAGTGTTTATGACAGAGTACATTATTCAGTTCAATCCACAAAACAAAATATTAGGTATATTGGCATTATAATTCCATTATTGAAGGCTTGGAAAAGTTAAAAAAATTGGTTTGGAGCCTGTTATGTTTAGCTATCATGGTATGTCCTATCCCATAACAGTTATAAATTATCTTTAAGCTGAGGTCAGAAGGATATATTCAAGGAAAAACAAAAAATGGAGCAGGAGACCAGAAGCAAGGATAACATAATACATTCCAAAATACTTTTCAGGATCAGTTGTGTGACGATTAAAGTGAGATATAACCTAGTTCTTAGACATTAGATAATAACATTTTAATTTTCAGTACATAATTTTAAATGCAGTAACAGTAACAAGGAGGTAGTAAAAGTTTTAAGACAAGGATGTATATATATGGTTTGGGTATAGAATGATTATTCTACTGGCAGTGTGAAAAATACCTTTTAGGAACTCCCAATTCTAATGACAAAGGCTCAAATTACTTAGATCAAACCTGAGGTAAAAAAAAAAAATATTCCAGATAAATTTTAAAACAAATAGTCTAAAAATACTGAAGAGATTTAAACAATTGGAAATATGCATACAAAGCTACGGATAAAAGCCTGAATTCATGAGGGTAAGTACAGTATTAATGCATCACATTTTCTTAAATTGGATGGCACCTTTTTGATACCATACACTAAGAGTTAAGATTCAAAATTTGCAGAGTTAGGAGGAAAAAATCAAAACCAGAAAACTTACCCAAATAGGGAGTCTGTAGCTATATTTTGCAGATATCTCAAATCTCTACACACCTTCTGTATAATAGCAAAGCAGAAATAGATCATCCTACCCTACCCACAAAAAAATTGAGTTGGTGTGATTAGAACAGAACAACCATAACAAATTAAAAAATGGGAACACTGTCTGGTAAGCTGTTACTACATATTACCAAAGTGCAAATTCCTACTCTTGATACACATGACCTGGGTAGATCAGGGAATCTCAAGCAAGACATATGCATTTTATTGATTTCTGTGTAGGGTGCACAAGAAGGCAAAGCAACTTGACAACGTGGTGTTGACGTGGTTGTTCACTCACACTTTGTCTATTTGGATTATCAATTTTAGTATCATAAAAATAATACAAACTATGGGCAATTATAATAAATATTATCAGGCTTTATTGAGAGATTTTAAGGAAGACAAATTAATGGGGATATACTCTATGGTTATGAAAAAGAAAAATCAATACATAAGTCTACAATTATATGTATAATTATTAATACATTCAGTGCATTATTAATGAAAATTTCAGCATTTTTTCTTATAAATAAAGTAAAATGTGTGTAAACACATAAAGGACACCCAAAACATTCTTGATAGTTAAGAACAGTATGGATAGTATCACGGAACTAAAACTTACCAGATCACTGCATCTGGATAATGAAAAACCAGGTCATGATGATTCTTTCCTCTGGTGTTCACATTTATCTGAAATCTCTACCCTTGAGTGTGTCTGGGCCCTTTGACTTGCTTCTAACAAAC
>NW_016107652.1:159798-226119 GCF_001604975.1 Cebus imitator | reverse complement strand
GGGATGTCACACCCATGATTATGTCACGTTATTTAAGACTTTGTCTTGCTGGGAAACTCACTCTAACAATTCTCCTTGCAGGGTTATGTTTTAGACTGAATGTTTTGCTCCCCTAGAATTTACATGTTGAATCCCGAACCACCAGTGTGGCTGCATATGGAGATGAGGACTCTAAGCATGAGCTGTGGGACAGACTCTGCTACCCTGTGGTCCTCAAGGACAGGGCTTCAAAAATGAAAGATGAGAAATCTTCAGCCTTAAGTTCTAACGGAATTTGCCTTGCTAGGTTTTGGACTTGCTTGGGAAATATTACCCCTGTTTTCTTCTGATTTTTCCTTTTTGGGACAAGAATTACTATTATCAGCCTGTCCCAACACTGTGTGTTAGAAGTACATAATTTTTCTGATTTCAGAGGTTTACATTTTGAGAGGAATGTCATCTGAAGACAAATCATAGTTCAAGTCTCATGCATGTCTGACATAGATAAAATTTAGATGAGTCCTTAGACTTTAAAGTTGGAAAGTTAAAACTGAAATGGGTTGAGACTTTTGGAACTGTTTAGATGAAATAAATGTATTTTACATGTAGGAAAAACATAATTTTTGGAGAGCCAGGGGTGTAATATTATGAACTGAATGTATATGTTCCTCCAACATTTATATGTTGAAGCTTCATTAAGCCCCAGTATGGCTGTATTTAGAGGTGAGGGTTCTAGGAAGTAATAAAGATTAAATGAGGTATTGAGGGTATGACCCCCATCTCATAGGACTAGTCTTTTCATAAGAAGAGGCATCAAAGAGCTCTTTCTTTCCCCCTAAAGCAACACCTCCCTGTGCACCTTCAACAAGGAAAGACCAAGTGAGAACACTGAGAGAAAACAACCATCTTCATGCGAGGAAGTGAGCCCTCACCAAAAACTAAACCTGCCAGACATTCATCTGGGATTTCCAGTCAACACTATATTCATATATATATATATATATATATATATATTCTATTGTTTAAGCTATGTAATCTATAATATTTTGTTATGGCAGTCCAAACACATTAATACACACACAAAAAAGGTAGGTACTCTGAGAAGGGCCCAAATGACAAGGAACTGCAGACAACTTCCAGGCGGTGACGGCAGTCTAACCCAACAGTTAGAAAGAAACCGGGGCCCTCAGTTTTACTACTGCAAGAAAATGAATTGCACTAGTGAACTAAATCACTGTGGAAGAAGATTCTTAGTCAAACCTCCAGGTGAAAATACAACTTGGCCATCAACTTTGAGATAGTTTTGAGAGATATTGTAGGAAGACCCAGCAAAGCCATGCCAAGGCATTTGGCTCACAGTAACTACGAAACGATAATATGACTTCCAGTAAACTCTGAGTTTATGATAATTTATTACATAAGAATTGATAATACTATAATAAAATCTAATTTATTCATGTAATTTAACTCATAAAAATAAATAATTCATGAATGGTAAATAGAAAATGCAAATATATTTATAGAAATAAGTATTAGTATGTGACTTAATTACTGTGTTTATGTGTGCTAAATTTATCAATGTAAAAACAGATTCCCAAATTAAACTTAAATGTATAGTTATATTAAATTTAAAATGAAAACTAAAACTAGATACATGAAAAATGATGTCAGTGAAAATGGTACGAAAGATAGCTGTAGGGTCTTTTCCCTTCACAGAAAAATCCAAAAATGAACCCTAAACTGTTAGAATAAAGTTTGTTATAATTGCAAAGAACACAAGAACAGAAAACCAAACACCACATGTTCTCACTCATAAGTGGGTGTTGAACAATGAGAACACATGGACACAGGGAGGGGAGCATCACACACTGGGGCCTGTTGTGGGGTGGGGAGGTTACGGGAGGGATAGTAGGGGTTGGGGGGATTGGGGAAGGAATACATTAGGAGAAATGCCTAATGTAGATGATGAGGAGGTAGATGCAGCAAACCACCATGGCAGGTGTATACCTATGTAACAAACCTGCAGAATCTGCACAGGTACCCCGGAATTTAAAGTATAATAAAAAAGAAGAAAAAAATTTAAAGCAACCAAATGTATGCTGAATCAGGAAAATAAAAGCTTAATATGGAAGAAAAACTAAGGCATTTTACCTGCTTTTTCTCCACCTTCTTCTTTTGCTCCGCAATTATCTTAAAGATGACAACAATGTTTCCAGTGTGGAATGCTGGTCCCTGGTTCTGTAGCACAGAACTTATACTCAAAGAATTGCATTTGTCTGTTCTAGCCTGTCTGGGAACTTCTTGAAGGACTAATGCAAGACAGTCATCTTTGATTAGCCTAACTCAATAGTTACACCAATTATATAAGTGGCAGGCATCACTTGAAAACATTTTAAGGCAAACTAAGCAACTGCTGTTGCCTGTGGCAAAATATTATAGTTGAGGTATAAAAATTAGTGCACATAAAGCGTAGGAGGAAACCCTAGAAATAGTTTCTTTGGGAAACTCCCATTCAAAGTTTATATGTACACTGGAGAATCAGAAAGTCACATGCTTGCCCAGGGTAGGAACTATGATTAGAGCATGCATAAGAACATGTTAAATTTCTTTTCTGGCTATTGCATAGATTCAGTGCAAGCAGAAAATAAAGATAAGGCATGAAGATAGAATTGATAGCTTGGATAAGTGTTAAAGAACTGCCCAGCACAGAATCAATCGGCAAAGACTGGAAGATTTTATTTACTTCTTTCCTTTCTCTTTTCTCTCTCTCTTTTTTTTTTTCTTTCTTTGGTTCCTTGCATTCAATAAAATCTCTGTCAAAACAGCTGAACACAAGCTAAAGGAACATAAATTTCTGGGACCAAATTTGAAGGAAAAAAACTACAAAAATATTTTATAAAGGTCACTAAACAAACAAAAAGGTACAAACCCAGTTTGTAGTTCTCTTCCTGGTCTAAGCTCACTCCTTTGGTAATTCTGTCTTGTATTCTTGCTTTAAATCAATGACAAAAAAGCCAAATCATATCCCTATATCAGAGATCTCTTATGAATTCCATCCTCATACCTGCAACTGCCTACCTGACATTCATTTGCTTGAATGTGTGATGGACGTTTCAAACATGACACTAAACCTCTGTCTTTTCCCCCTCAGACCTGCACCATCTTTGATATTCGTTCAGTTCCTCCCATTGCTCATAAAATACTTGGAGGTTTTTTTTTTTTTTTTTTTTTTTTTTTGAGACGGAGTTTCGCTCTTGTTACCCAGGCTGGAGTGCAATGGCACGATCTCGGCTCACCACAACCTCCGCCTCCTGGATTCAGGCAATTCTCCTGCCTCAGCCTCCTGAGTAGCTGGGATTACAGGCACGCGACACCATGCCCAGCTAATTTTTTGTATTTTTAGTAGAGATGGAGTTTCACCATGTTGACCAGGATGGTCTCTATCTCTTGACCAAGTCGTGATCCACCCGCCACAGCCTCCCAAACTGCTGGGATTACAGGCATGAGCCACCGCGCCCAGCCTGGAGTTATTCTTTACATGTGTTTTGTTGTACACCCTACATCCTGTAGATCAGCAAACCCTGTTGGCCAGATTTCAAGAATACACGCATTTGAATCACTTTTTATGACATACAGGTAGCACCGTAATCTAAGTCATCATCATTAGTCTCATTAGTAAAATGGCTTCCTGTTTGGTGTCTCTGTTTCTAATATTACTTCTTCGATCCATTCTTCAACTATAACCCAAGGGATTTGTAGTGAAATATGTTTCAGAACTTGCTATTTCTCTGTTCAAAGCCCTGAAATGTCTTCCTATGTGGCCCTACAAGGAACTGGCACATCTAATCTGAGCTTGAGTTACATCTTGAAATTGCCTTTGCCTGGCTAAAGTTTGTTTCTTCAAGATATGATCAGAGTTTGTTTATCCAAGTCATCAAGTGGCACTAACAATGTGAAAACACTTAAATTATATTCTCTACATAAGGTTTTTTGGGTCCCATATTTCTCATGTGGATTGAAATCTTAAATGTAAATGAGTATAAGCCTATGGTTCAAATTTTCAAGTGAGTTTTATTTTCTCTTGTTCTATCTTTTCCAAGATAGAGACAGCTAAGTTTCCTTGCTATAATTTTCAGTTTTTTCACCTTTACTTTGACATATAAAATTACAGATATTATTAGACCAACTGATTTAATTGTGTTTTTTGAAATTTTGCTTGTTAATATTAAAGGTACACATTGAATTTGGTGAAATTTAATATGACACACAAACACACACATTCTAAATCTCTGCTCATAGGAATTGCTGTCACGCTTAGCACACCATATAAAACCTTTTGTACATTCTTACATATTTAAATTTCAGAAGTCACGGGATACATAACACATTCTGTGTTTCATTAATATGCTATTTATACTAGAGCCTCCTTAGCTAAGAATGGATCTGGGGAGGCTTAATGTTTGTGATTATATTTTACTATGTTTTAGGAGAATTTGGCAACTATTAAGTTTTATTCTTAATCAACAAATAATCTAATTAAATGATGTAAAATATTTTTAAAGGCACACATATTTGGAGTTGGTTGTTTTTAAGCAGACTGTTCACAAGTTTCAAATTAATTAACTAATTACAAACAATATTCTCCTATCCACTTGGACTGGCAAACATAACCAGGCAAAAAGTTCCCTGAATTGGGAAGAAAACTTACATTACAAATTTTTGATCCTAGATTCAGTATTATGATGCACAATATTCAGTTATATCAAAGCCCTGGCTTGGAGTCTGAGGCCTGAAACTTTCCTAGGTGGGTGTTGCATGCAGCTAGTAATTCTCAGTTCTATGGTCCTGTTCCCATAGCTCCACTAGGAATGCCCTGTGAGGATGTACCGCGGTAGCTTCAATCCACATTTCTACTTGGTATCGCTTTATTGAGGGTCTGCAGTGGCTCTGCCAAGCTACAAGCCTCTGTCTGGGACTACAGGCTTTTGAAGACATCCTTTGAAATGTATCTGGAGGCTGGCAAGCCTCCAGCATTCTTGCTTTCTGCTAGCGGCAGAATCAGCACCACATGGACACTGCCAAGGTTTATGACTTGTACCTTCTGGAGCTGTGGCATAAGTCCCACCTGGAGCTGCATCAACCACAGCTGGGGTGGCCAGGGAGCACTGTGCTGAGATGTGGGGAGTAGAGTCCTAAGATGGCCATGGGCAGTATGCCCAGGAAGAGCAGCTGAGGTCTGTCCCCAGGAATCATTCTGCCTTCCTAGTCCTCTGGGCCTGTAATTGAAGGGGAAACGTTAAAGATCTCTGAAATGCTTTCAGCATCTTTCTTTCATTCGCCTCTACTCATGTTGATCTTGTTAGGAAACAGTCATTGGGCTACCACCTTCATTTCCTCTCCAGAACACACAGTTTCACTTTTTACGTGGCCAGGCTGAGAGTTTTCTAAATTGTTCTGTTCTGCTTTCCTTTTAATTATACACTCTGTCTGTAAATTATTTATTTGCTTCAGAATCTTAGGGTAAGTGGCCAAAAGTAACCATGCATTTTCTTTTACATATTGCTTAGAAATTTCTTCTTCCAGATATCCTACTTTATCCTTCAAAAGTTTGGCCTTCCATAAAGCCCCGGGGCAATGGCACAGTTCAGACAAATCCTTTGCCAGTTTATAACAAGGATGGCATTTACTCCAGTTTACAATAGCTTATTCCTCAGTTCCATTTGAAACCTCATGAGAATAGATTTTACTGCCCATATTGTTACCAATTTTCTGGCTATGACCACTTAAGCAATCTCTAAGGATTTCCAAACTTTTCCTAGTGTTCTTGTCTTCTAAGGCCTCACTAGAATCTAGGCATTTTCTAGCCTGCTCCTATAAATCCTTCCAGTCTCTGCTCCTTACTCAATTCTAAAGCTGCTTCCACAGTTTTAGGTATTTATTGTCATAAACATTTTACTCCTCAGCACCAATTTTCTGTCTTAGTCCATTTTTTGTTGCTTTTAAGAGAACACCTGAAACTGGGTAATCTATAACAGAAGAGAAAGAAGAGAAATTTATTTCCTACGGTATGAGGGCAGAGTTCAATGTGAAAGGGCTACATCTGGCGAGTGTGTTCTTGTTGGTGGGGACTCTGGGGAATTCTGAGGTGGCACAGGGCATCACATGATGAGGGGGCTGTGGGTACCCGCCCAAGTCTCTTTTTTATTTCTTATGAAGCCACTAATGACACTCCCATGATAATCCATTAATTCATTAATCCATTAATGCATGAAGAATTTAATCCACTTATGAAAGCAGAGAACTCTTGACTCAATTATTTTTTAAAAGCCCTACCTCTCAATACTACCACAAATTGTCTACATGTAGAAAATGTTAACAAATGCAATAACAATTTATATTCTAGTTGAGCTAAGGCATTGAACACCTTGCTAATATTATAAATACTTTAAATACTTCATTTTTTACTTCTTATAATTCTCATCTCATAGGTTCTATTTCTTTTTATACGAACATTTTATATACTTAATATATAATATAGTGAATTTTATAATATAAAAATATAATAACACATCAATTATAAAAATATTCTCTAGGGAACTATCAGTGTATCACTTCTAAAGACATCAAGCTACCTGTCCTTGACCCAGACATATTTTATGTGTACCATGAGAAAACCTATGATAGAAATTACAGTAAGAATTTCTTAAATGGATTTTTTTACCTTCTCTTTTTTCCCTTTGGCTGTTCAGGATTGAGCATTAAGTGAAAACATATTTCTGTTGCCTGATTTTGAATATAAATAGTGACAATGACTACTTTTAAGAATTCATTTTTATTTTTTTATTTCAATACGTTTTTGAGGAACATGTGGTGTTATTTACATAAATAGTTTTTTAGTGATTATTTGTGAGATTTTGGTGTATCCAACACCCAAGCAGTGTACACTGTACTCAATGTGTAGTCTTTGATCCCTTGCCACCCTGACCCTTTCCCCTGACTCCCCAAAGTCCAATGTACCATTCTTACACTTTGCATCCTAATAGCTTAGCTCCCATATATGAGTGAGAACATATGGTGTTTGGTTTTTCCATTCCTGAGTTACCTCACTTAAAATTACAATAGAGAACGAAATTGGCATGGATACAGTCAAGATACGGAACATATCCATCATCGCAAAAAAGAATGAATTAAACACTTAGTAATTTTATATAGTAATAATTTGATTAAATATTTTGTTTAAAATAAAACAAAAGTAGATTTAAAAGTATAAAGCCTGGGAAATATAGAGAAAATATATTATGTTGTAAGATTTGTTTTTACATCCTGTATGTGTTGTCACGCCTATCTACAGAAATGTTATAGTTTAAAAAACTTTTTTTAACTAATCATAATTTTATTTCTTGTCTATCTCACAAACATATACATAGATAAGGGACAAATATGGTACAATATAGGATATAAAATAATGCCAAACTTAGTTTATTATCTTGTGCCCTGAAGATTGGAATTGTGATTATGAAATCACAAACTGACCATGTAAATTCAAACTACAATCAGAAGTAAGAGATAACATTTAGGTGAACAAGTCTATGAATGTGCTAAAATTAGACAACATTTTTCAGGAGCAAAAGAGTTCATTAAGGGATTGTGAATTACAGGCAAATTCTGTTCTATGGTCTATTACCCTCTCCCTTACCCTCTCAATCTGGTGTTATACATAGACTTGACTTTATTAATTTAGCTTTTAGTGGGCCTTACAAAATTACTCTTGGCTAATTTAGTTGAATAGTTTAGGAACTACCTATTGCTGAAACATTTTTTGATTTATTTAAAAATAAACACCCAAAGCTTATATATGCAATTATGATTTGTGAGTTTAATAGTATTAAAATAAAATAAGTAATAAAAATACTCAAAGCTTATATTTTGCAAACTTGCAAAATTTCTGTTAGGAACCAGGCCGCATGGCAGGAGGTGAGTGGTGGGCCAGCGAGCATTACCATCCGAGTTCTGTCTGCTTTCAGATCATCTGCAGCTTTAGATTCTCATAGGAGTGTGAATCCTATTGTGAACTGCACATGTCAGGGATCTAGGTTGTACATTTCTTATGATAACGTAGTGCCTGATGTTCTGAGGTGGAATAGCTTCATCCTGAAAACATCCCCACAAAACTAGTAGTTTGTCTTCTACAAAACTAGTCCCTGGTGCCAAAAAGTTTGGAGATCCTTGCTTGATAGCATATAACACTTTTGATGTCATGATCATTTCATGTATTAACATGCTTAGGCCACAGCTTTCCCAGATATTTAGTCAGGTACCCTTATGGTTTATCTGTGAAGCTGTTTGTTGAGATTAATACTTACGGTAGACTGAATAAAGCAGACTGTCTTCCTTCATGTAGGTGTCAATCTTCCAGATCAGTTGAAAGTGGGAATAGAACAAAACATGTTTGCCTCTCTTCTGAGCAACAGAGAACTCCTTCTGCTGAATGGATGAGCTGGATCATGGGTGTTTTCAAGCCTCTGGGCTCAAATTGAAACACCAGCATTTGTTAGGTCTCTAGTGTACTGGCTTTCAGACTGGAATTTGTACCATTGTCTCTCCTGGTGCTCAGACGTTTGGACTGGACTGGAACTACATCTCCTCGGTCTTCAGCTTTCCAATTGCAGATCTTGGGACTTGTCAGCTTCCATAATCATGTGAGCAATCCCTTATAATGAATCTCTTTCTCTCTGTATCTATATTGGCTCTCTGTTCTGGAGAGCCTTAATGTAATGAAAATCTCTTGCAGGCTTGCTTCCATGTGGCGAGTGAGAGGCATCAGAGGAAATGGGAGGGTTTAAGGAATGTTCTCCTTTAGGATTAGGGGCTGTAAAAGATCCTTCACTGTTCCCACGACTTCGTTTACAATATTAATTTCTAAAATGTGTAATACATCATTGTGATATGATTTTATCGGTGAATAAAAATAAAATGTCATTGACTTAAAAATTATAAATCTGGCTGGACGTGGTGGCTCACACCTACAATCCCAGCACTTTGGGAAGTTAAGGTGGACAGATCACGAGGTCAGCAGATTGAGACCATCCTGTTCAATATCGTGAAACCTCGTCTTTACTAAAAATACCAAAATTAGCTGAGCATGGGAGTGGGCGCCTGTAATCCCAGCTACTCAGGAGTCTGAGACAGGTGAATCGCTTGAACCCAGGAGGCAGAAGTTGCAGTGAGCTGAGATGGCGCCACTGCACTGCAGCCTGGCAACAGAGTGAGACTCCATCTCAAAAAAAAAAAAAAAATTATGAATATTTTCTTGGGTAAGGCAATTTTTTCTCTGCTTCTGTTCTAAATACTAAGAAATATTCTTTCTAAGTACACAGAAGGGGAATTTTACAATGGCAACCAGTAGGTTTTATTTCTGCCATGCTTTTGTGATTGATTGTGCTAAGTTTTGCTTCATTCTTTTGAACTCTCTTTTTCCCCAATTTGAGGAATCAATATGGCTGTTCCAATTATGTATCATTTAATAGGAATAATAGTTTAAAATATTAACTCATAATAGTTTTTTTTTTTTCCGTAAATGCATTTCTTATGCATCCTTTCCCTAACTGACTTGAGTCATGAGGGTTCTCACCCTAACGTAAATAGTTTGGTGGTCGCTGATTAGAGTAGGAAAGATGGGGATATTTGAATTGTTCTTTGGCTGTCCAAAGACAAACACCACAAAGAGAAGCATGTTAAATAGTGTGAGGGCAGGAAGGAAAATAATATTGAGGCAGCTGTGTTTGGAGGCAAGAAAAAAAGCTTGTATAAATATTCTGCAATTGTCTTGGCACCAATGTAGCATTGAATGGATCCAAAGTTCTCAAATACACCAACACAAGATAGTGAATATAAGTCATACTGGGGTGATTCAGTAAGAGATGATCTAGACAGGAGGAAGTGACTAGGTACTTGAGGGCTTTGTGGCAGTAGGTTCTGGCAAGGAATAAATTTGTATCCCAGCCATTTTTCAGAACATGCCAAAAAAGAATAAAATGTGGCCAAGTCATTAGTTGAGGACCATAATGTACAAGCAACCCCAAAGAAGAGACCATATGTTCTCCAAATTCTAGAATCAATAACAGATGCCAGCAGAAATTCAACACCCAGTAGAACAAGAACCACTGTCCCTGTGACCAGTATAGTCAATACATTGCTCAATTCCAGGATGCCTAGAGTGTATCACAATGTAAAACAGTACAATGCAGAGTACTTAGAGGTTTATAGACCCTGCCTCCTTGATACAAGCATATTACATAAGCTTCTTCACCTCACCATCAACATATATACATCAAAATTCCATAGGGAATAAAAAGAAATTTCAAAGACCGAGATGTCATTTCTTTTTCCACAAAACTTTTCTTGATGGAATTCAAAATTTATTGCAAATGCTCATGTGTAATGAGATTTTACATATTTTATCTTTGAAAATGTCTTTTCATGCAGAGAGGTACTTCCAAATGCTGATTTAAATGCACGGGTATATTATTTTAGTGAGCATATTTATAAATTACAAGGTACTTATAGAATTCTATTTCTTTTTTTTTTTTCTTTTCTTTCTTTTTTCCTTTTTTTTACGAGATGGAGTCTCACTCTGTTGTCTAGGTTGGATTGCAGTGGCATGATCATAAGGAGACTACTATATTTATGAAGAATACTGCTTAACCTAAGTGTTATTTTTAGTTGATAAATTAATATGAAACATTCAGAAAGCTCTACGGTAGGTGTTACAGCATTTCAGTTAATGAAACTGTGAAAGTTCTGGTGATTAGAAAATTTGTCTTTATATGTATTTATCACATGATCCATAAAAAAATAAAAAAGCAAGATGATATTGATGATTTAGCAGCTCTTTGATGTGCTTTGACATCTCTGCCAACATACATACTCTCGTTTTCCAACTATTTGGACTTAATTTTACTTAAAAGTAAACTGGGTTGTTTCTATGGTATAGAACTAAATTCCAATTTTGTCTCTGCTTTCTGTAGATTTGTCTCCAGATATTAAGCTAGGTTTCTTCGTCTTAGTCTTACATTCCAATGTTAGGACTCTGCAAAATGGGAATAAAATATTAAGTGAATAAGCTAACTTTGCATTATGTGTCACATATCAATATATAAGGTAGATAGGAAGAAAATAAGAAATGCAAGAAAGAAACAACAAATGAAGAAAGGAAAGAAGAGAGGAAATTAGGGAGGGAATAGAGAGAAATAAGAGGAAAGGAAGGAATATATGTATTAAAGATATAAATAATATTACAAGAGTTCTCCCACTCCTTTCCCATTAGGTATTTGTATAGCTCATGTTTTGCTAATATTGTTTGTACTTTTTGATCAATCTTCATGTTATATAATGTACATACATCTCACTAGAAGTGTAGCAGTCAAATTGTTTAAACAAATAAAAATTATTAACAAAATTGAGTTTTGTTTGGCTTTGATATTTACCATGGTTTGGTCTTTTTCTCAAAATTAAGAAGAATAAGACTGCCTTTGATATTTTTAATCCTTCTCTTAAAATTAAAATTTCATATATGCTAAAGATTCTGCATGTACATTTCTTTAGGATGTACATTACATTTTTCCTCAAATCATGTATACATAATGTTAAAACATGGAAAATGTGGAATTTCTTATTCATTTTGGATGCCACCAACACACCTTTGTAAATCGCTATTTACAAAAAAAAACTTCCTTTATTTTCTTCATGTTATAAATAGGAATACAAAGAAATTAATGATATTATAATGTGCTTCTCATTTAGGTTTTTAGAATGCCCTTAAGTGAATTGAAAGTGAAACAGTTGCAATTGCAAACTCATAATTTCAGGGCTATAACAGAGAGTATATTCAAATTGCATATGCTAAATATACATATATTTATATATGTAATTTAAAAATTTTTATAAATTTTTAAATATATATATTATTTTGAAAACTATGTTTAATTTAACATTTTTAAGACTATACCAAAAACACATGTTTGTAAACTGTGACAGAGTATACAATTCATAGTTCCTTTGCTAAGTTTTGGACATCTAAAAATTAAATGTTTGATGAATTTAGAAATAAGACAAATTCCTCTTTGCAATATTCCTAAAGGTGCATTAAATGATACTGAGTTCTTGTCATCACTATGAGGTAATATTTCTGTGAAATGTCTTGTTCATAATTGTGACTATTCTTTAGGCTACCCCAGATGCCTGTTGCTGAAATTAAATCATGAGGATATGTGGCTGAGAATTGGGGGCTTTTTAATTATTTCTGGCCCCACTAATAGGACAAGGATCTATCACTGTCATAGCACCACAGGGAATACTGATGCCAGCGTCACAGTGAACTTTGTGCTAACTTGTGGTTCCACACAGAGATAAGTCAAGCATGACCTGGGGATGCTGATGTGTGCTGAAGGAAAAATGTTGCCATAAAAGTCTATATTATAAACACAGGACAAATCTCAAATCTGTAACTTAACCTCAGCCTTAAGACCTTTGGACAAAGGAAAAACAAATTACGCTTAAAAGGACTAGAAAAAAGAAATTATAAATATAGGAGCAGGAATAAGTAAGGAATGGAACAACAATGAAAAAAATCAACGAAATCAAAAGGTTTCCTCTGAAAAGTTGACGAAAATTTACCAGTCCTTACTTGGATCGACCAATTGAAAGAAAGGAGACTCAATCTACTAGAATAGCAACTTAAAAAGGGGTAAAATACTACCAATTTTCCTGAAATTTGAAAATAAATAAAGATAAAGGGATACTATGAACAATTGTATGCCAGTAGATTAGACTAACTCAGATAAAATGGAAAATTCCTAGTAAGACACAAATTACCAAAGCCAACTGAAGAAGAAATAGGCACTCTTTATAGATTCATAATAGATAAATAGAATAATTGGTCAAAATAATTATAATACTGGAAAGAAAATTCCAGACCAATATTGCTTTGCTGATACATTTTATCAAACATTTGAAAATTAAATGTTTTATTTAATTTTTCACAAACCATTACAAAAAAAATAGGAAGAAACCCTTTCTAACACTTTCTTTGGGAGGACTATCAACTTGATATCAATGTCAGAAAATTGCATCAGAAGAAAAGAGACTACATATCAATAGTTCCTATAAATATGGAAATAAAAACCCTCAACACAATACTAACAAACTGAATCCAGCAACATTGAAAAAATAATTTTATATTTTATGACTGATTTAGACTTCTCACAGGGAGGCAAGGTTGGCTTAAAACCCAAAGACATTCAACATAATACATCACATAAATAGAATTAAAAAGAGACATGGTAATATCAATAGACCAAGAACAAGCATATAGCAAACACAAAATTCTGTTATAATAAAAACACACTCAACAAGAAATAGAAGTGGTTTTTCTAGTCCTAATAAAACCATTTATGGCCAGGCACAGTGGCTCATGCCAGTAATCCCAGCACTTTGGGAGGCTTTACTGGGTGGATCACAGGGTCAGGAGTTCGAGACCAGCCTGGCCAACATAGTGAAACCCTGTCTGTACTAAAAATACAAAAACTAGCCAGGTGCGGTAGTGGGTGCCTGTAATCTCAGCTACTCAGGAGGCTGAAGCAGGAGAATCACTTGAACCTGGAAGGTGGAGGTTGCAGTGAGCTGAGATTGTACCACTGTACTCTAGTTTGGGTGACAGAGTGAGACTGAATCTCAAAAAAGAAAGAAAGAGAGAGAGAAAGAGAGAGATTTTTGAAAGAGAGAAGGAAGGAAGGAAGGAGAAAGAAAGAGGGAGAGAGGGAGAGAAAGAGAGAGAGAGAGGGAAATAGGGAGGAAGGAAGGAAGAGAGGGAGGGAGGGAGGGAGGGAGGGAAGGAATGAAAAGAAAATAAAGAAAGAAAAAAATAGGCATTTATAAAAACCAAAGCTAATATGGTGGTTAATGCTGAAAGATGGGATACTTTACACATAGCTTTGAAACGAAACCAAGATGTCTGTTTGGCTGATTTTATTTAGCATTGTACTAGAATTCTACCAGAGCAATAGGCATGAAAAAAAAAAAAAAATACAAGTATCCCTTCCAATGGTAGTGAAGAAGCAAATTTATCTACATTAAGAAATGGCATTAGTACACCTATAAAATCTTAAGAAATTCACTTAAAAGTAGTTTAAATTAATAAATGAGTTGATCAAGGTTACAGGATGCAAGATCAGCACACAAAAATTAGTTATATTTTATACACTTGCATCAAACACAGAAAGGAAATTAATAAAACAATTCCATTTTATGTAGCACAAAAATTATTTAAGAATTAATTTAAACAAAAAGTAAAAAAAAAAAAAAACTTTGAAAACTACAAAACCTCATTGAAACTAATTAATTATTATTCAAAAATATTTTAAAAATCATTCAATGTTCATGGATTTGGGGATTTCACACCCTCAAAGTGTCAATACTCCCTAAATTAATCTATAAATTCAATATATTCCTAATGGAATCTCAGCTGCTTATTTTCTAGAAACTGATAAACTGATTTTAAAATTTACATGGAATTGCATGAGGCCCTTAATAGCCAAACAACACTGAAGAAAAGAATATTAAGTGGAGGACACACACTTCTTGATTTGAAACTTACTACAAATCAATAGACATCAAGTTAATATGGTACTGGCATAAGAGAAGACATATATATAAATGAAATAGAATTGAGAATTCTAAAATATATCTATGTCTCTGTGATCAACTGACTTTTGAGAGGAATCAATAAGATTAAAAGGGAATGAATAATTTTTTTCATAAATAATGCAAGAACACCACACAGCCACATGCAAAACAATGAAGTTGGACTTTTACTACAGGGCATATCCAAAACAGATCAAAGTCTTAAATGAAAGAACAAGCACTATGTCATGTTTAGAAGAAAATATGAAGCTATATATTTATTATCTTAAATTTGGCTATGAATTCATAGATATGATACCAAAAGCACAAGTAATACAAGAAATAATAGATTAACTTTATAAAAAATAGAAGTATTTTTCTTTTAAAGGATACAATCAAATAAGTGAAAAGATAATTCACAGAATGGGAAGACATGTCTGTGTCTTAGACCTAAGAACAAACTTGTATCTAGAATATATAAAGAATATAGACAACTTAATAATAAAAAGACAAATAAATCAATTGAGAAATAGACAGAGGGCCTAAATAGACATTTCTCCAAGGAATATATACAAATAGCCAATAAGCATACAAAAAGATGCTCACTATCATCAGTAATTGGAAAAGGAAAATAAAAACTTTGAGATATCGCTTCACACACTATGATGGGTTAATGAGAAATCAGATAATAACAAGTATTGGTCAGGATGTGGCAAATTAAAACACTCATATACTGCTACTGGAAATGTAAAGTGATTCAGCTACTTTGGAAAAGTCTCTCAGTTTCTCAAGTGATTGGGCATATTAAACATTAAGTTAACATATGATCCAACTTTTTCACTTATAGGTGTATATCCAGGAATAGTGAAAATAAATGTCCTCAAAAAGACTAGTACATGGATGCTTTTAGCAACATTATTCATCATAGCCACAAATGCCCATCAGTAGATAGATGGATAAACAAAATGTTGTATATCCATAAATGGAATATTATTTGGCCATTAAAAAATCAAACACAGATATGTGCTACAGTATCAATGAGCCTTGAAAACACTGTGCTAAACGTTAAAAGCCAATCACAAAAGACCATGGGGTTATACAATTCCATGTGTATAAAAAGCCTATGCTAGGAAAATGTATATTGACAGACAAGATGTAGATTAGTCATCACTTAGGGCTGGATTAATTGAGGAATAGTGGGGTGAGAGCAAAAAAGTGTACAGGGGCTTTTTGGTTGTTTTTTTTTTAAGTTGTCAAAATGTTTTAGACTTTACTGTGTTGATGTTTGTACATTTCTGTGAATATGCTAAAAACCATTAAATGGTACATATTAAATGCTTGCATTATGTGGTTTGTAAACTATATCTCAACAAAGCTGTTACAAAAAACTTAGAGTCTAAGTGTAAAAATGACTGTGAAGTTAGTCTCAATAAAATTCAATGTATAGATTCACATATAAATTGTATTACATGCATATGGGCACATGTCTATGTCTGAATATTTATACAGACATACACATGTGCCCATAAACATATAGCACAAACTGCATATTTAGAACCCAAATGCAACATATTTTTCCATTGATACATGCACATTTTTATAATTATGTATGTATTCATACTTGCTTGGTATATTCCAAAATGGCATAAAAGCAATTTTACAAAATAAATAGTCATAGAGTATTCACATGTCTAGAGGTTAAATAACAAGCATTTCACATAAACACTGAAAATAGGCTAAATAAAAATAAAATATAATACTAAATCTTTTTGTTTGCTCTGTCTATGTTCTTTATTTTCTCTATGATCATGAACAACTCTGATATAGGTTCATCAAAACTTAATTATAATTTCCAAGGCATTAAAATTTCATTAGTTTATCACTTAAAAAATTAATATATTTTGACAAATGAGTGTCATGTTACAATTTTGGGCCAATTAATTAGTTTGAACTTACAAAATTACATTTTTATTTTAAACATAACCGAAGAATGAAAAAATAATAATGTAAATTAAAAGATCGTAGTACGTATCTTGATGCTGCTGCTACTTGATTTTGTATTTCCTGTTTAGGTTCAAAGTTTTCTTCATCTCCAATTCTGTTACATACTAGCTTTTTGAAATCTCATTTATATATTTGTTGAATCTATTAGTAAATCATATTTTTTGTTATCTGTTTTTTCAGTAGGATCAAACTGTTTTGTTTTGCTTTTTTCTTAAGAAAACAATTTTAACTGAGTTTACACACTATTACATAATGTATTAATTAGTTATATTAGAGAAGATAATACCAATTAAGTAATTCATCTTTGGTTTATACACAACACTTAGGAAAAATAAAAAGTTTTTTGGGTTTTAGAATCATTTTCAGAAATGAAAATAATCTTATATTTTAAGAATCTGACTAAATTGTAGAATAGTGAGATACTTAATTATTATTGAGATAAAGCTAAGATATTTTTAAGCAATTTTCCCCTACTGGTTTTGCCTAGCACAGTCAATTTGCATGAATGCAGTATCAATAGATCTTATCCCATTCAAACTGGAAAATCCAAACTATATGGTAAAATGATAGCTGATATAATTGGAAATCTATTCCTAATGAACAAAGTGGTAACTATCCTTTGGAGTTTTGAATTTCTTTAATTTCCTTGTAATCACCAGATTTTTTTTCTTCTTTTTTGAGACACTGCTACCATTGTATACATATAAACAGAGCTCCATGTAGAGAATGCTTGCATAAATATTTTATTAAAAATGCCTGAGTGCTTCTTTGCTGTTTTTTGGAGTAGGTTATGCTTGCTTAGCTGTCAGAATTAGATTTTGAACTCTCTGCCACAGGGATATCCCTTTAAAAGGAAGAGATTTATATCTTTAAAAATATATTTTAAAAAGTTGACCCTTCTTTATGAAAACAAATGTACAGATTTAAAACTATGTATTTTCAAACTATTTCTAATAACAGTATTATATCTTGTGCTTCCAAATTAATTTACCTTGGTCATTTTCCTATCAAAACATAAAGTTCTAGTAGGGATAACACTTAGATGCAATGGGTGTTGGCCCCTATAATTTATTCTATAAGTTCATCTTTTTAGTTACATTAATTAAAAGCAGCTTTTGAGCTGAATGTGCACAGTGAGGTAAATAGCAGCAGATATGGTTATACACATTGAGAGGTACAAAAACCTTCAGGTAGAATTAGGAAGTCAGGCTGAAAGTGGTCTCATGTCAACAAGAATCTTTTCTTATCTAACTATTTTATTCTGGGTCAATCTTCATTATCCGTTACTGGAAAACGATAAAGCCTAAGACATTTATCCTTTCACTATCTTATCTGCTTCTTTTAGAACATACCAATTATTTTATTTGATCTAAAAATGCTAGACTCGGTGAATGATTACTCCCTAAAATGGAGAAGAGATAAGTTTATCACCAAAGCATAATTTATTAACATTGGTTGGGAGATAAAAAGGAGGAATTTAAGTCTTAGTCACTTGGAAAATGACATATACGTAACATGGCAAATGCTTTGAGAGAAAGGTAGATAAAACTCTAAATAGAAAATGTAGTATAGAACATAGAAAATTTCAAGCCTTTTAAATATCAAAGTAAACATATAATGCAAAATAAATTAAGAAAAATAGTAGAATGGTAATGGAGATGGAAATTATCTAGTAACCTGGATGTGATTTTTAGTATCTTTAGCATAAGAATGAATAAGAATTGTAAGGGGAAAAGAAAGTATGGGTTTCTACTCCATGACACACAGAACATTGAAACCAATAGAATAGGAATTAGTATAAAACTATAAAAATACATATTTTATATTTTATTTTTATCGTCCAAGGTTTAGAAGCAATAAATTCAATATCAGGCCAATAAAGTGAGATTGGTGGGCCAGTAAAGAGGAATGTGTGTCCAGTTAATATCGTCCTTCACTTTGCTGAAGCAGACTGTGTGTGTGATTTCCTGACTTTCACATACCTCTTATCTTCAAGGCAGGAGCAGAATCTGCTGCAAGCAAGAGTTAATGCATGAAGTCATGTGGACAACTGTTAGCATCAGCAGCCACACAAGTGAAGAATTTTAGAAAAGATGCATCCTAGAAAATATTTTGAAATATGTGTAAAAAGGCATTTATTTCTAGATAATTGATGGTTAATGCACTTTTACCAGTGAAAGAAAATAAATCTTTGAATCCCAAACTTACTATTTGAAATGGAGAGTTAAGATTGGGACCTGAGTCACACAAAATGTTCTTTCTATTGTTCTCAATAGGCAGATGTAATTTCACAAGCCTATGTCTTAACCTCATACATAAGTCAGTTTTCCAAGGTGGTAGAAGGCCACAGGTCTTCCTGGCTGGCCTGTCTCACAAATTTCTGACAAGAAAATTCCTTGTGGAACCCAAGTCATTTTAAATACATATCCCCCTTCTAAACTAGTCCTGAAACCAACCTCTGTTAAATCTTGTCTTGATTTTGTCAATTACTAGCTTATCTTCACAGGTACAGACACAAGGACAAAATTAGAATTCATCTCTCTCCCCACCCTGAGATGAATGCATCATAGATTTTTTTGCTCTATTTTCTGCTCTTTCACGTGTAAAATGTAGATTTCCTGAGCACTAATTGAAGCCTCATGAGAATGTAACCACTTGCTTTATTGCTTACCCTGCCCTCTTTTTTTGTTATTCTCCTCTTGCGTTCTCTGATCCCTTTAAATACTGAAGTTCTCAAAAGATGCTTTGGAAAAAGTGCAGGTCACAGATCCTACTGCGATTTGTGTTTCTCCTGGGCAGATTCTTGACGCTGGCAAAATAAACCTCTAATTGATTTATACCTGCCTCAGTCACTTTTTCATTTATATACCTAATTCTTTATTTTTTTAAAGATAAAACAACACATATTTCATTAAATAGCCCTGAACAATAAATAATATTTTATTTTTGAAAGTTGGGGATTTATAAATTTAAAATTTATTAAAAATTTTGATATTGATTTCCAATATCATTATTAAAAACATCAAGGATATGAACAGACACTTTTCAAAATAAGACATATATAAGGCCAACAAACATATGAAAAAATGCTTATCATCACTGGTCATTAGAGAAATGCAAATCAAAACCACATTGAGATACCATCTCATGCCAGTTAGAATGGCGATCATCAAAAAAATCTGGAGACAACATATGCTGGAGAGGATGTGGAGAAATAGGAACACTTTTACACTGTTGGAGGGAGTGTAAATTAGTTGAATCATTGTGGAAGACAGTGTGGTGATTCCTCAAGGATCTAGAAATAGAGATTCCATTTGACCCAGCAATCCCATTACTGGGTATATACACAAAGGATTATAAATTGTTCTGTTATAAAGACACATGCACATGTATGTTCATTGCAGCACTGTTTACAAAAGCAAAGCCATGGAACCAACCCAAATGCCCATCAAGGATAGACTGGACAAGGAAAATGTGGCACAGACACATCATGGAATACTATGCAGCCGTAAAAACAATGAGTTAGTGTCCTTTGTAGGGACATGGATGAATCTGGAAACCATCATTCTCAGAAAGCTTACACAAGAACAGAAAATCAGACACCACATGTTCTCACTCATAGGTGGGTGTTGAACAATGAAAACATCTGGACACGGGGAGGGGAGCATCACACACTGGGGTCTGTTGAGGAGGGCCAAGGGCAGGACAGTGGCAGGTGGGGAGGTCAGGGAGGGATAGCATGGGGAGAAATGCCAGATGTAGATGACAGGTGAATGGAGGCAGCAAACCACATTGCCATGTATATACGTATGCAAAAGCCCTACACGATCTGCACATGTACCCCAGAACCTAAAGTATAATTTTTTAAAAAAATCATAAAAAGGAAATTAGAAAATTATCCTCAATAGATATTGAAGCACAGTTTCATCATAAAGGTGGCTTACTGTAAAAATGCACATGTATAGGATGCAAATATATGTGTGTCTATGCATGTAATTATACATATAACTATATGTTATATTAAATGTTATATATATTCTTACATGTAATTTCCATCAGTTAACAAAAAATTCTGTGAAGAAGAGTAGAAGTTACTGCAAAACCAGAATATAAACTTGTATTAGTGTTCTCCAACAGGGGATTTTAGATCCTCTATCTGTATCTGTATTTAAATCTAAATTTATTTATCTATCTATCTAGACAGAGAGGGAGAGAGAGAGGAAGAGAATTGATATAGTATGGGACTTCTCTCACAGGATTATGGAGGCTGAGAAATCCCACGATATTCCCCTTATGAACTGGAGAACTATAATAGCTGATGATGTAACTCAGTCACAGTCTGAAGGCCTGAGAACAAGCAGCTCCTATGTCTGAGAGCAGGAAAAGATGGATGTCTCAGAGAAAGAGAGATAATCACTCCTTCCTCACCTTTTTATTCTATGTGAGGCTTTCAATAGGTTGGATAAGTGTATAAGTTTATTCTTATGCTGCTATAAAGATCTGCCTGAGACCGGGTAATATAAAGGAAAGAAGCTTAACTCAGTTTCAAATGGCTGGAAAGGCCTCAGGAAACTTTCAGTTATGGTGAAGTGGAAGCAGCACATCCTTCACATGGTGATGGGAAGGAGAAGTACAGAGTGCAGTGGGGGAAAAGCCCCTTATAAAACCATCAGATCTCGTGAGGACTCACTCACTATTAGGAGAACAGCATGAGGGTATCCACCCCATGCTTCAATTACTTCCCACCAAGTCCTTCCCATGACTTTTGGGGATTATGGGAACCATAATTCAAGATGAAGTTTGGGTGGGGACACAGCCAAACCATATAAATAAGGCACACCCTAATAGGTGAGATCAAATCTTCTTTACTCAGTCTACTGATTCGAATCTTAATCTCCCCCAGAGAAACCATCATAGACCTAAATAAAACATGGTTTTATCAGTAATCTGGTTATTCCTTGGCCCAGTCAACTTGACACACAAAATTTACCATACCATAGTGATTTGGAGCGAGAGAATCCTGAAAGTAGAACAGTAAATAATGTACTAGAAGTAAGAAAGAAAAGGATGGAATAATTGTTACAGATTTAGAATTATTAACTTGATCTTAAACACAAAACTAGGGGGGAAAGCTGTCCTCTACTAGTGCAAGATTGTTGTCACTTACTGAGCTCACAAAATGGCCTGGTTATACTCTGGTTTAAAATTATGTGTGACCAAGTCTAGGCTTGAGTGTGTATTATAAAAAATACTCAAAAAGTACTGTTGCAAAAATGATAAAAGGCTATTTCTGACAAATTGTCCAACAAGTACAGAAATTATGAATCCAAGGCTTTTAATCCACTTGATGGTGAGATGGGTTACTCTCAATCATAGTCCTATACTTTCTCTAGTTTCTATTCTCGGACTTACCCCTTAGTACAGGATTATAGCTAAAGATTCAGCAGTTATATTTGGCATTTTGAACATTAAGAGTAAGAGAAAATAGATGCAGGTCTCTTCTCTATAAAAATACTTTTAAGAACTATTCTTGAGTGCCAACCCTATGAATTTAATAACATTACCAAAACTATCTAAAAGGCCTCTAGAATATTCAGTCTATACTTTGTACCTATGCATCTAACCAGATTTTCATTAGTGAGGAAAAGAGAATACACACATAAACATTTCATAAACTTAAAGAGGGACTTCTACTATCAATATTGGGTAGTAAATCAGCATAACCTTGAGTTAATAACATGTCAACATTCGTTTATAGGCTATGAAAAATGCACCATATTGATCTAAAATATCAGCATGCTCAATGTTTCACATATTTCTAGGTAGAGTATTAGAGATGCCACCTTGTTTCATTTAAATGTCTACAGCAAAATTAAGAAGGATATACATGAGGTTAAAATTTAATAAATGTTTTTAAGACTTTAAGCAAAAACAAAAATAATATTAATAAGATACAGTCTTCTGGGTTTAAAATATAAATTACTTTTTATTCTCTCCTGTTCAAGATTCTCAAATAAAAAAGGGCTTCAGAGCAAAAGTTAAACTCACTGTGTAACTATAATATCATTGGCAAAGACGACAGAAATATCCAAATTAATGTTTCAAAACTATTCAGTTAGACAAAAGATCCATTAATCATTAGCAGCCATGCCTCATACTTTTCACTGAAGTGCTTCTGAAAATATTAAGGAAAGTGTTCTAATCAGTCTTATAGGAAACCCAAGGCAGAGAAAGTCTTATGTCGGAGATTTTTAATGTGTCTTTTGTCTAATGGAGTGAATAAACAATTAATTCATAAGAACCACAAAAATGTCATACAGATTTATTTAAGCTTGAACTAGAAGGAACACAAACATTGCAAAATTAAATGTAAGCTTTGGACCATCAGACTTCTAAAGGCCAACAGCAGGTTCACAAAATAACTTCACCAGCCATCTCTGCACAATTGTGTTTCAGAATTGCTATGAATGTTTGTAACTTCTAGATGTCTCCTATTCCTCTCCCACTATTGATTGGGAGTGGCTATATTGATTATTCTATTTCTGTTCCACCATTGTATTTGTGTTGTGAGGGATATTTTGTCTTGTTGATTTTTTATTCTTTAATTTAGAGGAACTAAATATGCAATGTTTTGCTAAAGGAAACATTCCTGAGGAACTCTATTGATACATGAAACAGATGCTCATATGCAGACCTGGAACCTTAGGCATGAACTTGAAGTAGATCAAAGGTCAGAAAACCATGGGCAGCAGGGAAATTCTGACCATCATGTTTGTAAATAAGATATTACTGAAACACAGCCACATACATTCATTTACACATTGTCTGTAGCTGCTTTCAAGCTATAATGGCAGAGCTAAACAGTTTGGACAAAGATTATATATACAGTACTAAAAATATGTACTGTTTCATATATGATTCTTTGAAAATGGGTCTTAGAGAAAGGGATATATATTTTTAATATGCAATAATGTAAACATTATGTGGCCAGGGGTCAACAAAGAGGTCTGCACATGTTTGGTCGATTTGCCAACATATATTTGAGTATACTTTCTTTCTTCCCAAACATAGGATCACCTTAGTTTCTCATTTCTAATGTGTAGACTATGATACAAGTAACATTGTCTAAAGCAAGGTACTAAACATAATTACAACTTTTGCTTTCCTTACTTTTTCTCAGGACACACACTCTTGGAACCCAACAACTATGCTATAAGAATGCCCAAATTAGTTTATAAGGAGAGAAACACAGAGAAGTCCAAGTAGAGAAAAGTTGACAGCCCAGTTGAAAGCCAGCAACAACCACCAGATGGAAGTGGGAAGAAGTTTAAGATGATTTTAGCACGCTAGAAAATAAAATATGAATGCGCAATCTTGAAACTTATTGGTTGTGGTAGACATCTCACTATTCAGAAGTGGCCAACCGAGTAAAATGGTAGAATGTTCTTATAAAATCTGAGTTAATGTGCCAGCTGGGAAACAACACCCTATGTGTTGGGATGTTTTTCTCTAGGAGGCACTATATGAACTAAATATAGTACTGTGTCCCAAACTACTAGAATTTGTGACTTTGGGAGTAATATTGCCCCTGCTCCTTGTAAGTCCCTATGACTCACCTGTAGAATTTTTGCTTAAATCCTCACAACTTTGGCTCTGCAAATCTGAGATCCTGATATTGAATCAGGAATGTGAGGAATGTGAATACACATCTAATAAACAGAGTTGTAAGAATTTCAATAAACTGAAAGTTATGAATAACACCTGGTCACTTAAGACTTCTCATTAAAGAGGATCAACAGATGAAAAGAAGACTCTATGAATATTTATTATAGGTTTTAAGATTTTTTTGTAGTTAACTATTTGATTATTTTTATATACATTACAAAAACTTACAAAAATATATGTTCTGTGTTTGAAAGATTTAAAGCTCTATTATACTATTTTCCATTTTTACTTTTTATTATGTTTTTGATTTGTGATACACTAAAATTGGTGACTCTGTAGAAGATTTTATGTTTCCCATTATATTTATGGTTTCTCAAATTATTCCTGCTTTTCTCACAGTTTTTGGCTTAAAAAAAAAGGTATGCTACTAAGCGCACTTGGAACCTGTATTAGTCTGTTTTTATGTAGCTGATAAAGAAATGCCTGAGACTGAGTGATTTATAAAGAATAAAAAGGTTAATGGCTTCACAGTTCCATACGGCTAGGGAAGCCTCATAATCATGGCAGGAGGTAAAAGGCATGTCTTACATGGCGGCAGACAAAAGAGACAATGAAATCCAAGTAAAAGGGTTTTCCCCTTATAAAAACAATCACATCTTGTGAGATCTATTCACTACCACAAGAAGAGTATGAAGGTAACTGCCCCATGATTCAATTATCTTCCACTGAGTCCCTCTTTCAACACGTGGGAATTATGGGACCTATAATTCAAAATGAGATTTTGATGAGGACACAGCCAAACCATATTATTCTGCCTGTGGCCACTCCCAAATCTCAGGTCCTCACATTTCAAAACCAATCATGTCTTTCCAACAGTCCCCCAAAGTCTTAAGTCATTTCAACATTAACTCAAAAATCTACAGTCCAAAGTCTCATCTGAGAC
This sequence comes from Cebus imitator, assembly GCF_001604975.1. Classification (NCBI taxonomy): domain Eukaryota; kingdom Metazoa; phylum Chordata; class Mammalia; order Primates; family Cebidae; genus Cebus; species Cebus imitator. Next base: position 200,849 of record NW_016107652.1, on the reverse strand, counting down.
AAAGCAAGTCCTGTCCACGTATGAGCCTGTAAAATCTGGAGCAAGTTAGTTACTTCCTAGATACAATGGGGTACAGGCACTGGGTAAATACAACCATTCCAAATGGGAGAAAATGGCCTAAACCAAGGGGCTACAGGACCCATAGAAGTCCAAAATCCAGTGGGACAGTCAAATCTTAAAGCTCCAAAATGATTTCCTTGGACTCCAGGTCTCACATCCAGATGATGCTGATGCAAGAGGTGGTTTCCTATGGTCTTTAGAAGCTCCACCCCTGTGACCTGCAGGGCACAATCCCCCACCCAGCTGCTTTCAAGGACTAGCATAGAGTGTTTGCAGCTTTCCCAGTTGCATGGTGCAAGCTGTCAGTGGATCTACCATTCTGGGGTCTAGAGAGCAGTGGCCCTCTTCTCACAGCTCCACTAGACAGCACCCCAGTAAGTAGTCTCTGTGGGTGCTTTGATTCCACATTTCCCTTTTGCAGAGGTTCTCCATGAGTGCCCTGCCCCTGCAGCAAGCTTCTCCCTGGACATTCAGGCATTTCACTACATCCTTTGAAATCTAGGTGGAGGTTCCCAAACCTCAATTCTTGACTTTAGGCAACCACGGAAGTCAAGAAGTCAACACCATGAGGAAGTTGCCAAGCCTTGGGACGTGCAACCTCTGAAGTCATGGCCAGAACTTACCTTGGCCCTTTTTCGTCATAGAGTGGCTGGGATGCAGAGGACCAAGTCCCTAGACTACACACAGCAGAGGTACCCTGGGACAAGCCCAGGACTTTTTTCTACTAGACTTCTGGGTCTGTTATGGGAGGGGCTGCTGCAAAAGTCTCTGACATACCCTGGAGACATCTTCCCTACTGTATTGGTGATTACCATTGGGCTCCTTATTGCTTATGGAAATTTCTGCTGCTGACTTGAATTTCTCTTCAGAAAATGGGATTTTCTTTTCGATTGTATTGTCAGGCTCCAAATTTTACAAACTATTATGCTCTATTTCCCTTTTAAAACAATGCTTTTAACAGCACCCATGTCACCTCTTGAAAGCTTTGCTGCTTAGAAATATCTTCTCCCAGATGCCCTAAATCAACTCTCCCAAGTTCAAAGTTTCACTAACCTCTATGGCAGGGGAAAAATGCTGCCAGTTTCTTTATTAAAACATAAACAAGAATCTTTTTTGCTCCCAGTTCCCAACAAGTTCCTCATCTCCATCTGAAACCACCTAGCCTGCATTGCATTGTCCATGTTATTATCAGAATCTTATCCAAAGGCATTCAACAAGTCTTTAAGACGTTCCAAACTGTCCCATATTTTCCTGTCTTCTTCTGAGCCCTCCAAACTGTTTCAACTTCTGTCTGTTACCCAGTTCCAAAATCGTTTCCACATTTTCAGGTAATATTTTAGCAGAGCTCCACTCCTGGTACCACTTAACTGCATTAGTTTGTTTTCATGCTGCTGATAAAGACATACACAAGATAGGGTAATTTATAAAGAAAAAGAGGTTTAATGAACTCACAGTTCCATGTGGCTGGGGAGGCCTCACAATTATGGCAAAAGGCAAAAGGCACAACTTACATGGCAGCAGACAGGAGAGAGAATGAGATTCAAGTGAAAGTGATTTCCCCTTATAAAACCATCAGATCTTGTGAGACTTTTTCATTCACTACCATGAGAACAGTATAGGAAAAGCTGCCCCATGATTTAATTGTCTCCCACCGGGTCCCTCCCACAATATGTGGGAATTATAAAGAGCTACAATCCAAGATGAGATTTGGGTGAGGACGCAGCCAAATTATATCAGACCCCTTTAACCAGGAAGGGCTAAGGTAACTTCTGCATATTTGTAGTAGATAGCAGGATGTTTGGAAGCCATACCTGAACTTTGTGTCAGAAAATTTTTACATATTAGTCTCTCTCCTTTTCATTGTGTGTATTACCACAGTAGTCACAAACTCAGATACAACATATTAGCAGAAAACAAAGTATTGAAGATAAAAAATTCACACTCGCATTTTTAAATACTCAGTATGAAAATGCCTTCACCTTGAAAGCTAAAAAGTGAGCATTTTAAAATATTCTTGCAAATAAGGTGAAGTGAAGATAACTTTTGAAATAATGCATCTAATATATTTTTTATTTCCTATAATTTTACTCATTGATGCAAATGTCAAATCTTTCTCTTGTCACACATTTTCTTTCTTCTAGCTTTGTGCCACTAATCTTCTCCTTTCCTCCCGGAAGAGTCTATATATTAAGCTAGGAATGTTTGTTCATTTCCAGAATAAGTTGGTAAAGGGGCAAAAAAGGTGTAAAATCAGAATTGAACCATATTTCCAAATTTGAGACAGAAAGTTGAAAACATTGATCAAAAACCATCTAATTCTGAACAAGCATTCTTATCCTTGATTTAAATATATTATCAAAGATATTTGATTCACTTTGTATTTAAAAACAATTTTCTAGTCAATTTTTAAGTATAATAATTTGCCTTGGTATCAGCTTTTGTTTCACTATCATTAAAATTCCCCTGAACAAAATTAATCTCTATTCTCTTCAGATTACTTTGCTGGCTGATAGCACAGTGCTGATTTTTAGCAGGATAATACTTACAATATTAACTGATTATTTTTTTTTTGAACATCTTTTTCATTTCCTCTTCCATGTTCAGTTTGCTCATATCTTTTTCTCTCTCAGTATAACAGAATACAAAACTGCTTAGCCTAGATTTTTTACTGAGAAAAGAGTTTGGAAAAACAAAAATTTCCTCAATATCAAAACCAACATATTGAAGTGAAAGTAAATAATGTTTATACCATACATGAGAAACTGAGAGTATCACAGACTATGGGGAAATACAAGTAATGTCTTGGTGGGGAGTTGTTGTAAGCTAATAATAAACAGAACTAAATTTCTTCCTTTCATCCTTCCCACCTCCACTTGCTCCAAGGGTAATGCCCACAGCATCCAGAAACAAGTAGCGGGAAATATAAATCCAAAAAACATGATTGGGAAAATGTATATCAGAATAGGACAGTTTTGCACTTCTGGGTAGAATTTGGGGAAGCAGCAAAGCTGTGCACTCATTATGACTCAGAAATAGCAGAAGCAAGAGATTTGAGATGGCAGACATGTCTTCAGATGAGAGTAACTATTTCTCACAAATTGCTGAGAGATGGGCTCAACAGTAGGGGAAGACTTTTAGTGAGGAAGGTGTACTGCAGTCTGGAATAAAGATTTCCCACAAATATCATTAGCCGATGAACAAGAGTGAAGATTCTCCCGCCATTAAAAACAAAACAAACATATTAGTGAGTCTCCTTAAGGGCCTCATAGATTATTCTGTCCTATCCAGAATGGGATGAGAAACACTAACATTTATTTAGTGTTATTTATTGAGACTAAATTTTACAGACTTGTGGAGAGAAGATTCTAAGTAAAATTCAGACTCGCTTACTTAAAGAAAAAAATACAATTTATTCCATAGCTATATTTATGAAATGAGATATTTTTAACAGCTATGTGTAGAAATTTAGACAACTAAACACTAATACTGTTGATAAAATGTTAACGTTGAAAATATATTTTGATGTAATGTATCTGACTAGTATATGAATATGGCATTATGTGTGAGGTGCAAATTCACTGTTTAAAAGAGATTTACTTATTTCAAAGAGTAATAATTATAAGTCATATAAAGAAATAAGTCACCATCTTTTTATTTTTTTGATATGGAGTCTCTCTGTCTCACCCAGGCTGGAGTGCTGTAGTGCAATCTCGGCTTACTGCAACCTCCACCTCCTGGGTTCAACTGATTCTTGTGCCTTAGCCTCTCAGCCTCCCAAGTGGCTGGGATTACAGGTGTGCACCACCATGCCAAGTTAATTTTTTTGTATTTGTAGTAGAGACACAGTTTCACCAAGTTGGCCAGGCTGATCTTGAACTCCTGACCTCAAGTGATCCACCAGCCTTGGCCTCCCAAAGTGCTGGGATTACCTGTGTGGAGCTATCATGCCCAACCAGAAGTCACAAAATATTCTACATATGATTATTTTTTAAATTATGAGATATCAAAAATATATTTAAAAATTAAAATTAGCTACAATTTATAATATTAGTCTGCTTAGGCTACAATAACAAAATATTACAGACTGTGTGAATTAAATAACAGATATTTATTTCCCCATAGTTTTGGATTCTAGAACTTCCAAATCAAGGTCTGGCAGGGATGATTTCTGTTTAGAGCCCTCTTTCTGGCTCACAGACAATCACATTTTTACTACATCCTCCCATGGCCTGGCTGAATTTATAAACGTAGAGATCAAGATAAAACTTTCTGATCTCTGTTCTCTATGGATATTAATTGATATAGCTGGGATATTTTTTTCCTTTCAAATCTTATGAAAAGTTGTGATATCTAGTGTTGGAAGTGGGATCTGGTGGGAGGTGTTCGGATTACGAAGTCAGATCCCTCATGAATGGCATCCCCTTGGTGATGTGAGTTTTCACTCTGATTTCATGCAATATTTCTTTGTTAAAAACAGCATGGTATTTCCTCACTCTCTCTTTCTTACTCTCATTCTTGCTGTGTGATATGCCAGCTCCCCTTTCTACCATAACTGTAATTTTCCTGAGGTCTTCGCCAGAATCAGATACTTCTGTATAGCCTGCAGAACTGTGGATCATTAAGCTTCTATTTCTTTATAAATTACTCAGTCTCCAGTAGTTATTTATAGTAACACAGACAGCCTGACAGAGATAATTTGGTACTTAAAGTGAAACGTTGCTAAAAAGATACCTGAACATGTGAAAGCCCCTTTGGAACTGGGTAATGGACAGAGGCTGGAGGAGTTTGGAGGGCTCAGAAGAAGACATGAAGATGAAGAAAAGTTTAGAACTTCTTAGAGACCTCTAAGGTGATTGGGACCAAAATGCTAAAAAAAATATGCACAATGATGGCTAGGCTGATGAGATCTTGGAAGGGAAAATGGAAGTTACAAGGAATTGGAGTAAAGATTACCCATAATAAATCCTTGCATAGAGCTTGTCTGCATTGTGTCTACATCCTGAGAATCTGTGGAAGTCTGAACTTAAGCATGATGACTTAAATTATCTGGTAGAAAAAATTTCAAACCAGCAAAGCACTGGTTTGACCCCCACCCGTTTTTGTTTTTTTTTTTTTCAATTATTTTGAGAGAGTCTGGCTTTGTTGCCCAGGTTGGAGTGCAGTGGCACAATCTTGGCTCACTGCAAACCCTGCATCCCAGGTTCAAGCGATTTTCATGCCTTGGCCTCTGGAATAGTAGCTGGAATTACAGGCATATGCCACTACGCCCAGCTATCCAATATACATAACGTGGTGCCAGTCATAGATTAGGCAGGCGAAAAATGCTGGTTTAATGACTTAAAATATATTTCTCAATAACACAAAAAATACTTTATTGTAAAATATCAAGATTAAAAGGTTTAAAAGCAGTGAATATTAAATTTGATAGTATCTTCTTGTCAATTTTTAATATAGACCTGCCTGGTGATTAAGCACCACACAGTCATTCTTCATGTCTCCTTATTTTCTCTCCTTACTTTGGATGGCAGTTCTGACAGTCATGCAAAAGCAGCTGTAAAAAGCAAACTCCATTAAAAAAAAAACCAAAACAGAAGATCCTCAGAAAAATTAAATAAATTGTGTGCACGTGTGACACACATACACAGAGTGCTTTTCTTAACTAAGTTTAATTTCTGAATGGTCCTATTACTTTATATTCAAAAATGAATTATTGGAATTGACACCTGGCTATTAGATAGTGCATATTACCTACCAATATCATAGAATATTATATAAAATGTTTAATCAAGTTTGATTATACAATATATGTTTATCTCTCTAAATTTTACTACTGACTACATGAAGTTCAATTTCCAACATGTAAAATTAGAACTTGCATAAGATTTTATGCAAATAAAATTATCCAAAAATCCAACATCCTATATTCTTAGCATTTCATATAAATAAAAGTTTAATAATATATTACTCTTTCATTGACATGTGAAAGAATAATGTAATAATATAAATTTCCAAAATTCAAAACCTATTTAGATGCCAGTAAATATATTACGGAATATTTTAGTGTGCAGTGAAGCTGTGTCACTGGGGTTTAAGTTCAAAATAGTGACACTAAAACACAGTGAAGCAAATACAATTTTTTCTATTAATTACAAATATGCATATTCTCTTGATGAAAATTTACACTTATACATTTGAACATTAAATTGATATTTGATAAGACATTTTAATTAAATTTTAAAGTGTGCTGATAATATTGTGTTTGTATTTTTAAAATAAAATTTGATCTTTTAGTGGTGCTTACTAAATTTTTAGTAATGTAATGGAGCTGGAGAGGAAGTGGTTGAGCATATACGTGAAACAGGATTGGCCATGAACTGAGAGCTTTTTAAGTCAAGTGATTCATGTTTGAGTTTCTTTTTTTAATTTTTCTACCTTCTGCTATATACATTTTAAATGTTTTTCTTAATAAAGTATCTTAAAGACAAAAATATTAAAGTAGATTAAACTTTTTATATTTTAAATCAAAGCTATCTTAAAGAATATTATATAAGAAAATATAACATATAATACAGCGCTTACGTAAAAAAAAACTGTAATCCTGACATTTTTACTTTGAGCATGTGTGTTACCAATTGCTTGGTTCTATACCTGTCTAACAGAGTTATCTTCCACTAAAATTGTTGTCAATCTGTTGTGATACAACTGGAACACACAGCTCTGCCAGCAGAAGCAAACTGCAAAAATTATTCTGTAAACAGTTTTGAGGAATTGTAGGGAGCAGGGTCACAAACTTGTGTCTAAACGTGAATCAAGTATATCTGGGTATAAATGATGGAATGTGGATTCTTCCCATAAGTAGTATATTTTCAGACGTTGTTTGAAATTCTGTTTTTACTTTAAAAAGGAGGAGTTTGAAATTGTCTTCAGGGGAACAAATAATATGATACTCATCTTGGGAGTGTTTTCAGGACCAGTTTCTTGACTTAGATCCGAGTCAAAAGTTTTTTGAGCTAAGTTTTAGGACTTCTTTTACAATGTAATATACAGGATAGGGAAAAAAATTACACTTAAATGGCAAAATGTAGATATATGATGAAACATTTTAACCACTTCTGCTTGAAACCCAGTATGGTTTTGGTAAATGAGGGCTCTGTTGCAGCTTGGAGAGCTAGACCATCTGCAGCTCGCACCCTTGGCAGAGATAGAGCTTTCTCACTGACATCTCCAAGTTCAGAGGCAGTGCTTTACAACTTCAAGGGAAATAAGCATCGTGCACCGGAAATCTGTGCACTAGATATCAACAAAAGTAAAAGAAGACTATAAGTGGGGTCATGTTTAATAGATACACCCAACAACTGAATGAGACTTGAGTAGAGCTACAATAATCCCTGAATGTTGCAGGTGGGAGCATCGTTCAAGAAATGTCAGCTAGTCCTCTACATGTGAGCATATTAGAACAATCATCTGATCTGATCTTGGGGAATTCTATTAAATGCACTCCATAAAGTACCAAAACATGCCAAGTGCACTATGCTAATACAGGTCAGTTCTACACAAAACATCATTTTGTTTTGTGTTTGGACAGGGTCTGGCTCATGCTCTGGCTCTGTCACTAAGACTGGAGTACAGTGACATGATCGTGGCTCACTGCAACCCTTGTCTCCCAGGCTCAAGGGAGTCTCCCACCTCAGCCTGTTCAGTAGCTGGAACTACAGGCATGTGCCAACACACCTGGCTAATTTTTTATATTATTTTGTAGAGACAGAGTTTTGCCACATTGCCCACAGTGGTTTTGAACTCCTGAGCTCAAGCCATAGACCCAACTTGGCCCCTCAAAGTGCTGGGATTACAGACATGAGCCAGCAGAATCAGCCCATCATTTTTATTTTTAGGAAAAAAATAATATTAATAATGGTTCAGAGGAAAAGAAAACCATAAATAATTTATAAATGTTGTGTATGTCATTGGTATACTTCTACAAACACAGAGCATGTATTTGTATAATATAAAAATAGATATTTTAAAAATATATATGTTTTTAAATATAAAGTTGTAATATAATATTAATAGACTGAATATCCAGGATATACTTCTTCACTTACCAACCTTACTACCTCCCTAGCCCCAAAGTGTTGTTTTAGTCGCTCTTAAAAGCAAGGCCTGGCTTTTATCATGGTCACCATTGTACCTGTTAAGTTGGCAGCTCATCAGCTTCAAAGCTCACGTCCAGGCAGACTCTGGCTTTTCCAGTGAATACCAGACAGGGCAAGTAAATACAGGTCAAAAAATGTAGCGTGTTCAACCCCAAGAGGCAAACTGTAACAATAAAATACAGGTGACATAAAGGAGTAGCCAGATAAACAGCTTGACTCACTTTCTCTAATGCCCAAATGGACAATTCCAGACATAATAACTCCATACATCCTGTTAAGAGATGTCTTTGTAACTCAGTAATCCCTGTATTCCTTGTGGATTGATGGATGTTTATTCACAAACATATATTTCTTCCTTTCCTTTCTTTCCATATTCCTTATATTTGTTCCCTCAGTCTTATTGTCCTGGTAATGCAGCAATCCTGCAATAATATATATATATATATATATATATATATATATATATATATATATATATAAAATATATAAAATATATATACATATAATATATATATATATAATACTTCTGGCTAGATTTTCAAAATAATCTGTGATAAGAAAATTGATTATACCAGTGGTCCTACAAATAAATCCCCAGAATGAGATTTTAGCCTTGCACTTACCGCTGATCTGAAGTCAATAGAGATATATTTCTGTGGGTAATTTGGGTGAGTAATAATCCCTGGCATTCACTGGTATCATATTTACTAAGGCTCTTAGCGGTGCTTAATCAGGAATAAGTTCAGATGCAATGTAAGAAGTTAGAAGGTGACTAAACTTGATTTGTGTAGAGGAATCATAATTATAAGAAATGTCATATGGGGTGTCTTTTTTGACAGATTTGGAGAACTTAAACAGGTGCATACACACACATATGGCTCAGGATAGATTTTTCTTCAACCTTATGCATGCTATAAATACTCAAGAATTCCTTGGTAGTACTAAAAGGAATTCTTAACTATTGTAGTCACTAGAAAGATTAGGCTGAAAATCAGGCCAAAGATATGTTTGCAGGTTTGGAAACTCTGCAGTGAAGACTCAACATGTAGTCTTGATATGTATTGACCCTTATAAGGAAAGAGTGAGACTGTGAAACAAAAAAAATTGGGAATATTTGGGATAAAGGGATTGAAAATATTGAGAACCTAAATTTTCCTGAGCTCTGCTGGTCAGGAGGCCTCATGAAATGACCTGATCTATAGAATGTGCCTTAAAAGATGTTGACATTCTTTTCAATATCTGCTGACACTATGTGTTAGCTTCCAGGTTTAGAAGGATCAGTTCTTAGCATAGAGTGGGAAAGCACAAGCCCTGATCAATCAAAACAAACAAAAACAAAAACAAAAAAAACACCACACACACCTAACAACCTACACACCATGGGGATGTGGAAGATTTCACCTGGAAATGGGATGGCATATAAAAGATTTGAAGCTCAGGCTGCTATACAAGTTGCCTAACAATTGCATAATGTAACACAGAGTACTTGATGGTACTCTATTTATCCATGGAGGATAGGAATGCTAAATAATGTGTTTGGAATGCCAGCAGAAGGTGAAGACTCCCAAGGTTCTGTATCAAAGCCAAGCATTGTAATGTTTGTTTTCCATGGAATAAAGAATAAGACATAGTCTACATGTGACTCATTGTTTCCTATTGATTAATTAAATATTATTTGATTGCCTTTCATAACTACTCAGTTTATTAGAAGACATTTGTAGCCAATTCTTTCTTTTTCCACAATAATTATTTTAAAAAGCCTATTAGTCACAATTATTTTACAATAGAGATAATACTGATAACATGTAAGTCACTACAAGTCAATCTTTTGAGTCTTTAGATGAATGGTATAAATCAATGAACATTTAGGTTAAATTAGAATTTTACATGCTGAATTACAACCTAGAGAACACAATACTCTTATTGTACTTAAGTAGCAAGATCAATGTATCTTTAGAAACACTCTTATTTATTCATTTCTATTAATGAACATCTGATCTACCATGTAACAGCACAGCCCAAGGCCTTAGTACTAGAATGGAGTACAAGACAGACACTCCAATTATGGAAGTGATCCACAGTGCACACTGCCATGACACACAAATCACATATAAATAGCTTGGAAATATCTTATCCTAGAGCTATGGAACAATACCTGAATTTTGGATATTAAATCTTATATGGTGTCAAATATATCATAAATAAAAAGGTGACTTCAGAGAATGATCAGTTCTATGGAAAAAAAATTAAAAGTCAATGGGATGAATAGTGAGTAAACGGGAAGAAGTATGCTTTATCTAGAGAGGTTAGTTGGAAGCCAGTTTGGCTCTTTGAAAAGGCCTAGCAATAGGAATCTCTACAGAAAATCATTCTGAACAGAATTAATTGCCAGTGCAATGGCCCAAAAGTAAAGTAGCGATGACTTTGGCATCTTTGAGGGCCATTTTTTTTTAAAGTAATTCTGTGGTGGGTAACAGTATTGCTATATGAAAGCAGAGAAAGAGGTAAAGTCCAGGTAATACAGGGTCATATATGTCATAGAAAGGGATTCATATTTTAATTGCAGTCAAAATTTATTGACGCATTTTAAGCACGTAACATGAACTAATTTGTACTATAAAATTATTGCTCTACAAGGAATGAGAAGAGGGAACTGTAGGGGAGTGGAGAAGGAGTGAGACTTGTTAGGAAGTTAACTCACAATTTTCAACCCAAACAACTGACTGGTGAAACGATTAATTGAATGTAGAAGCCTGAAGGATTCAAAGATGTTGCAGTTTAGGAGATTTTCCTTAGGGCAAGTGAATTTTGAGATGTGTCTTACATGTGAAAGTATAAATATCAAGGAGTTGTTACCAAAATACGAGGGATTTTGTCTAGGTCCTGCTGCTCAACTGGCAAAAAACCAATCACAGAGACAATGAGTCTTTCTAAAGAAGAAGACTTCATTTCGGTGCTGCAGCAAAACAGATGAGAGATCAGTCACAAATCAGCCTACCTGACCAACTATAATTGTGAGTTTATATAGAAGGGAAGGAATGTAACTATACGCAGGTAAACAGGAATTGGGGAGGGGTAAGAAAATCATGGAAGATATGTGTATGGTTTTTCACTATCTGAGTAGAGTGATCTGGGGAGTTTCAGCTCCCTGATATCATCTGGAAAGTCTGAGGATTGGCTTTCTGAGAAAGAAACTCAGGAAAGACAAATGTAAATTTTAAGCTTTAAGATGGGAGGGTCAATTTGCATATTTATTTTAAAAGACTGTAAACATCAGTTCTATGGGACAAATGGGCCTGTTTTAATTCCCCCCTTTCTATTCATCAATTCCTCAGTCCTGGGGAATTAGGTTAAAGATCTTTCTGATTGCTTCATGCTGAGGAGTGCCATTGTGGGATGATCATGAGGAATGAAAATACTACCTCTGTATTTGGAAGCACTAATGAGTGCCTGGTCAGCATCTGGCTTCTTGGAGCACCATGGTCTGAGTACTTTTATTAATGCTTTTAGAAGAGCATTTTAACCCATATTGACTAGGATGACTAATAACATAGATAACCAAAATTTTAAAATATCAAAGGTTATGGAGTGAATACTCTAGGAAATCCAAGGGAATTTTCCTGAAAACCACATGTTCCCTGCTTTTAATATTAACATAAAGTTATCCAAGAGTTCATAAGACCATGACTGTTCTCCCTGGAAGAATCCCACAGGGACTGGTTTTATCTGAGTACGGTGAATCCAAGGCTTACCTTCAGCTAACTTGAAAGATTAATGGGTGGTCAGCAGCACTTCAAAAGTCTCAATCCATTAATCCATTTTGGTTGCAGCTGGTTTTCAACTTGTTTGAATTTCCAGGTCTTCAGCAAGACTTGGTACCTTAGTTTTAAAGAGTGAAGGGTCATGTCTATAGGGAACTGAAGCCTGTTAGAAGCAAACTCAGAGAGACTTGTTAATATATCTCCTAGTTGTTTTATACATGACCTAGCTTCTTTATCCAAGTGAATGTCACTTAATTTTACTAATAATAAACATGCAGAAAGTAGCTTAAGAGAAATCCCAGTCAATTTAATTCTCTTAAAAACAAAGTCAATCTTCCCATATATTAAAACTTCATACTTGCATCACAGTTTTTCCTCATGAACTAAAGGAAAAGATCTGAAACCAAATTAAATTATCAATTGAATTGAATTACCTTGTTAATAAACGCCATTTAAAGATTTCTACTCTCACATACTTTTCCAAATAACAAAATAAACAATGAACACGTTCTGTTCAGGACTTATAAAAATGAGCCTTTCTTTTTTCTTCAGGAAACTTAAAAGCTCTGATAGCTCTCCAAATCACCAGAAGTAAGCAAAACCAATCAAATATTGAATGGCTGATGTTATTGACACCTTTGTCAAGCCTCTATCAATTTTTGGAGGCTTGACAAAGGTGGCTTAGGAATTTTAGATTAATAGAGGAAATGATGAATTGCTGGAAATGCATAAGAAACAAAATGACATTCCCAGAAAAAAGCAGAAGATTTTCACTTGAAACTACAAACATCAATGGTTTTATAAATGTATATATAAGTAAAACCCAAAGGGATCAAATAACAAATGAATGAAAATTAGAAACCAAACAAAATAAATGGTAAACCAACCCCATTTTTTTCTCCTGCTCAGTTTATTTTGGAAACTATGGTGTTAACCAGAGCCTTAAAAAGAGCATGAGATGGATATTTTGTTTCTGGTATATAGTTAATGCCTTTAGGTCTACCAATACTATTATACATGTGTACTACTAACAAATTCACCTCAGGCACATGACCTGTAAGTACTTTAGTGCTAGTACCACCTATGCAGAAAGTAAATATAGTATGAAACAAAACAATGCAGGCATTTTTGTGAAATTTGGCTCCATGCTAAATCTGGCTTCATGCTTAATTATATTAAAAAAGAAGTGCCAAACTGTCAATGTATTTCCTAACTATATGTCTTATTTTACCTTTATCAAGAGTAAGAGCTTTAACTATGAACAGTGTCAGTTGATCAAATTTCTCCAATTTCCTATCAGGTTTTACAGAATATTTTACTACACAAGCTTTTTCAACTTCCTGTTTTCACTGTATGTTGATGAAGATACAGAGAAACAAACAAAATACTGCATGTGACATACACAGATCATCTATAACATGCTTAAACTTTCTTCTTTGTCCTAAATTTTCTTTTTGTTTAAAGAGTTAATTTGCATCAGGATAAAAATTTATCATACAAGTTTATTTCTCACACAAAATTATTCTTTTTTCTTTATAATCTTCTTTTATCAAAAATATATATCTTCATATCCATAACTTTCTTTACATCTCTCTCCCCTACTTATTGGTTCCTTTCTACCTTACTTCCTAAATAACCTTTCCAAGTCCACAATCTGAGTTAATCTTTGGATAACTTTTGAATTAGAGACAATGATTCTTTTTCTCAATAAAAACACATTTTCTTTGGTATGTTTTATATGCAGAATTATACGTTAACTAGAATTCTTATTCATAGCAACTTCTTCATTAAATTCTTAATTTTAGTAAAAACAGGAAACAAGAAATCCTGAACTATCAGATATAGCATTTTATAGATGAGAACATTCCATAATTTTTAAAAACATGTCTTCCCATACTTTAATCCTTTCTTACTTGGAAATGACTCAGATATCCAAGAAGCATGAAAAATAATTGTAAGATTTTAAATTGTATTGTATCCATTTATATTGCATTCACATTTTTTATTTTTGACTGTTTTATCTAGATTACTTTTGAGAACCGAGATATTAGACAAAGCTCATCATTAGTTCCTTTTAACCATGAAATAATATTTTATAATATGTGAATACTAGGTGTTCACCTAAGTAAGAACCTTGAAATTACTTCATAGGCATTTTCACCAAGAACTCAGACAATTCAGCTACTTTCATTAAACCAACAATATTAAATTAGTCTTATTTAATTAAAAAGTCACAGAAACAAAAGATGATTTTGTTTTGTTTGGGTTTATAGTTAAATCACCTTCTACACCAAACTCTGACACCTCAAAATATCTAGCAGACACATACATAAAACTCAAACAGAAATATGTGGTGACAATTTCAAAGACATTTTATTTATATCTTACTATTAATTTTAAAGATAGCTTGTTTATTAATTTACTTAGGTCACATGAACTTGAAAAATGCTTGGATATATTTACTTAATATCCACTTTCATTTATAAAAAAAAATGTGCATTTTAATATGCACTTTCATTTATAAGCCAATTTGGTAGACATAACATATGACATAATAAATGCACATACACCTAAACACATCTAAACGTGTATACACAAAGGTTCAATAGTTTCTACCTTGGAACTGTAGTAATGAGACAGCAATACAAACTCACCAGTCTACAAATGTGTTCAAATGGTTAAATGTTGCTCCCCACAATATGTAATCCCCTGAAGGCTGTGAACCAACATTTCAGGTAAAGCAGTTTCCATGGCAGTATAATTTTTAAAGGCCAAAACCTCCCCAGACTCCAGAGAGCACTGGGTCCAAACAGCACCACAGAAGAACATCACATACCAACCAGCCCCAACCTTGCTTAAAACTGCACCATAAAATCCTGGATACGTAAAACTCCATCTAGTTTTTCCTTTCAATAAAAAAATGGATCCAGGGAGAGGCAAAACTTCCCTGGATTCCAAAGAATATGGGGCCAAACAGTATAACAAAACATTGTCAGTTTATTAAATTCTGATTTCCTTGACCATATTGATACCCAATCATCAAAACACAATCCAACTGCTGCGGCAACTAACAAGCCTCAAGAATGTTCAAACTTAAACAGTCAGAGTGATTCCTCCTCTCCCAGTTGGCTGGGCTTGTTCAACATGTGAACAGAAAGTTTTTCAGAATTTCCAAAATCAAGAAGAGCAGATTCCACTGTCTGGTACCAAAAAAAGAGACTCAATTTTCCAGATGCAAATGAAAAATTTCAAGAGATGTTCTTCCTAGGCAATCAGGAACACAGTTGGGGCCGGAAGTGGAGAGATCAGAGATAAAGCACAACCCAACTCAGCCAATAAAAGGGTCTGGCAACTGCTTAGGAGGGCTTCTGAAACTCCCAGTCTGTAGAAGCCACTCCATGAGCAACATATTCCTGGTTAGGGAGCCAAAATCTGTTTCCAAAATGCTAGGAATTTGGTAGAGGTCCTGTTGTTCACCACACAGAAAGCCAATCATTGAGACAATGACTATTACCAGAAAGGAAGGCTTTATTCAGCTGCTGTAACTGAGGAGAACAGATCAATCTCAAATCCATCTCCCTGACCAACTAAAATTGGGAGTTTACATAGCAAGGAGTGAATATAACTACTTGTGGGTAAACAGGAATTTAAAAAAGGCAAGAAAATCATGAGGGGTGGGAGGTCTTGCTTTCCATTTTCTGAATGTGATGATCTGGGGAGTTTTACTTCCTTGATACTATCTGAGGACCTGAGGGTTGGGTTTCTAAGGAAGGACCAAGATAAGACAAATGTAAATATCATGCTTTAATAGCAGGAGGGTCAATTTATATGTTTATTTAAAAATATTATAAACATCAGTTCTATGAGCTAATTGGGCCAGTTTTACAACATGCTGCTAATGTAAGTAAGGTTAAAATTCAGATAATATGATACATTCTGGAGTATTTACTCTGTAGATTAGATAGAATTGTAATCTCTTTCTTGCCCACTGCAGAGACAAAACCGATTCACTGAGACAGAAGCATTAGAGAAAGAGTTGCAGTAGAGAAAGAGTTTAATAATGTACAGCTAGCCAAGAACAAGAAAGGGAGTTTATTACTCAATTCAGCTTCCCTAAGAACTCAGAGGCTGGGTTTTTTTAATAATTTGGTGGACAAGGAGCTAGGGAATGGGTGCTAATAACTGGTTGAGGATGAAATCATACAGGTGTGGAAATGGTCCTCATGTGCTTAATTGACATCTGGGCAGGGGCCATAGGATTGATGGCGTCGTGAGTCATGAGTCTGGGTAGAATCAGTGGGTCCCAGAATACAAAAGTCTGAAAAACATCTCAAAAGACCAATCTTGAGTTCTACAATAGTGATCTTATCTACAGAACAATTAGGGAACTCAAAAATCTTGTGACCTCTGGCTCCATGACTCCCAAGCAGCAAGGGATTAAAGAAAAGCAAACAAGGAAACAATGACTACTTATTGTTTAACTATACCTATTTCTGAGCAATCTTCAGGCCTCTCTCATAACCCTAATTTTGTGGCCTTTTGTTAGTCTTATAAAAGCCATTTCTATTTCCAAACAAGGACAGGTCAGTTTTAAGGAGGGACTATTATCATGTTTGGCGGTAAGTTAAAGTACAAACTAAATTCTTTCCATGGTTAGCTTGCTCTACACCCGGGAACGAACAAAACCAGCCAGCCTGAGAGAATAGAAGCAAAATGGAGTCAGGTATTCTAGACTTCTCTCACTGTCATAATTTTTGCAAAGTCAGTTTCAAAATCACCTGATACTTGAGGGTTAATAAAGTAGCCTGGAGTCCCAATGACGGACCCTGGGTATTTCAATATTTAGTCAAACAAACAAGGTGCCAGGATTTTAAAAAGACAAAGAAAGCATACCAGAAGAGTTTTGGCAAGCAGAGAACAGTACTCTCAAGTTTGGCTCTTTAGCATGCTGAGTACTTTGAGTTAGAAGAAATTGGAAGATCTTAGAAGCTGTCTCAGAACCAAGGACTTCCTCATCTTCTCTTGCTTCTTCCCACACACCCCACCCCCATGCGCAAGGAAGGACTATCTTTGGAATTTGCTTATCTTACTAAGGAGACCTCTTTCCAAGAGAAATGCAATTACCTTAAGGCTCCTCCCTAGGAATCTCATCGAATAACCAGGAAAGATCAGCATAGAAAAAAAAAAGACTAAAAGTCACAGTGCCCAGATAGATTTCCCGCCATTTCTTCTGAAGGAAGATTTGGGAGAGATTACCTGGGGGACTTTACCTACAGAAAAAAACAATCTTTGCTCACAGTGCAGTTTGGGCCCTTACCTAACTTGTTGGTCCCATTCTGTTTTCTAAAAAGAATCAATTACAAGATAATGTCTGCCTTGTAGGTTGTTTCATTTTCCTTTAAAAGTATTTATTATCCACCTAAAATGTCCTATAGCTCCTCAGTTTCCTCTCCTCTAATAAGAGAGTACATGAGTCTCAACTATCTGGTCCTTTGAGTCTCATAGTTGAGGGATTTTCATGTTCGTATGCACATTAATAAATGTGTGACTTTTTCTCCTATGAATGTACCCATAGTAAATTCATTTTCAGCAAAACTTCAGAGGATGAAGGAGAACTTCCCCTATTCATCCCTGCAAGAGGAAGTTATCACAGAAACCTAGAAAACATTTCAAGAATGCGGTAAACTGAATTTAAAATATTGAGACATTAAGGTAAATGCAAAAAATACAACATTGGAGGCAGAGTTTCCCCACTTCCATAAATGGACTTATAGTGACCTAAGTCAAAAACTTGGAGTCATCTCTAACTTTATTGTTCTCACTCTACCTCTTACCTGTCAGTAAAACATATTGCAATTGTTTTAAAAAAGGTATCCATAATGAGAACGCCTATTGTAATCTCTAATGCTATTATCCTGGTCCAAGTCATAATAGCCTTTTGAGTGGCCTCCAAGTTTCTATTCTAGCCCTCTTTTATTCTATTCTAAACACTATAATCAATGTGCTCCTATTAACTTGCAAGTTACATTATAAAAGCATCCTACTCAAATCTTCCAAAGGCTCTTCATCTAATGACAGTAAACCTAACGTTTTCACAGTGTTCGACCAGTCTTTTCCCCTTTCAGCCTCTGTTGCTTCTTGGACCACCACTCCTTCTATAACTTAACTCACTCCAATTGTTCTGGTCACCTCTATTCTTCAAATATACAAATATTGCCTCCTTCAACGTCTTTGCATTTTAATTTTGTCCTGTGATGTGTTTCTCCCAGACATTGCCAAGGCTTTCCCCTCAACTTCTTTATGTCATCACTTAAAAGTCATTTTTTGGTGGGATGTTCCTCGACTATTGTGATAAATAAGGAAAATTCAAACTCTAACCTCCATAATCTGCAAATATGTTACTTTAAATGGAAAAAGGGACATTGCAGATGTGATTTAGTTTTCTGACTTTGAGGTGAGAAGATTATCCTGAATTATCTAGATGGGCAATACTTTAATCATATAAGTCTTTAAAAGTGGACAACTTTTCTGTCTATATTCAGTGAAAGAGAGAGAGCCAGAGAGATGGCAGTGTAGGAAGAACCACACGTAGCTTTTTTGGCTTTGAAGATGAGGAAGGGGCCATGTGCCAGGCAATGGGGATGGCCTATAGTAAATGAAAAAGAGAAGACGATGGATTCTCTCCTAGAGGCCTCACAGGAATAAAGCTCTGGTAACACCTTGGTTTTAGCCAAGTGAGACTTGTATCAAACTTATTACTTGAAGAAACATAAGATATTGAATTTCTGGTTTAAGCCACTAATTTTGGTAATTTTTGAGAGCAATAGAAAAGTAGTAGAGCCACGCTTTCTAAAATTGCAACTTTCCCATAAAATCACCCATTATTTTCTGCCTTTTTTTTCAAAGCACTCACAGTCTTCTGGCTCCATTTTTATTCATTCATTTTATTTATTGATGGACTTTTTTTTTTTTTTTTTTTTTTTTTTTTTGTTGCCCAGACTGGAGTGGAGTGCAGTGGTGTGATCACAGCTCACTGCAGCCTTGACCTCCCGAGCTACTGCTGACAGTCTTTTACCACTAGATTGTAGGTTAAATAAGGCAGAAATTATTGTCTCTCTTTTTTTCTCTTTTTCAATTACAGTGTTCTGTTACACCTCAGAATCCTCTTTTAAATAATTTATTGATACATAATGATTATACCTATTTATGGGGTACATGTGGTATTCTGGTACATGCATACAATGTGTATTGATGACATCAAGGTATTTAGGAAATTCATCACATCAAACATTTATCATTTCTTGGCTTTGGGACATTACAAATCTATCAATTTTGAAATATACAATATATTGTTGTTAACTACTGCCATGCTACTGTGCTACTGAATACTGGAACACATTGCTTTATACCGCAAAGTTCTTCATGATCACTTAATCCACAAGGGCTCTTAAATTAAATCCGGTAATATAAGTAACAAGTTAGTAAATTGATATACTCTAACCAGGTGTATGTTTTCATAATTCAAGTAAAACTACTACAGCTCCATCATCCCCAAATGAAAAATTCAATAAATAGTTTTACAGGCTCAACTTCCTTGACTCACTAGAAGTCAAAATTTACTGAAAAGAACCAAGTTTTTGATACCAAAACACAGTTTCCTCATCTTTTATGACTCTACATCCTCCTAGAATCTCTTATTTACTAAAAATATTCAAGTAAAATTATCTTAAGGACCCAAGTTAGGTCTCTATCTCTTTCGGCACATGCTCACATTAGCTAGCTTCATGGATTCCCACATTAATCATACCACCTACATGCTGAACACCAATGTATTTCTTCAGCCTAGGCCTGTTTTCTTGGCTCCAAACATCTATATCCTAATGTTTACTAAGCATTTCTACTTGGTTCTACAAAAGGCATGTCAAATGCATCCTCCCCAGTTCTGAAATCTTGCTGATTGAATGAAGATAGTCATGTTATATATTTAATCCAAAGTTTATAAACCAATACAGTTCTTAAATCACCAGACATTTAATACTTATACTTTACTAACACAATTGCCACAGAAAAATTAAAAAAAAACAACTTAGATTGTGATAGAGTCAAATGGGTTTAACACCATTCAAACAGAGTAAAAATTATCCTTTCTTCGGAACACATTGTTTTCTATCTATCATCTGGAATACAGGATATTTCACCTCTCTCACTCTTGGTATATTCACTATTATTAGAGACTGAAAAAAGGACGGGAGATTAGGCTAAATTAATCTGTTCCCTGTAGGGCATACACTTTCATTGAAACTGCCAGTTAAGGTGATATTCCATTTTAGCTGCCAGATCCCTTACGTTGGCCTTACCTTCCTGGGTTAAATGACTATCAATTCTTTGGAAACAACCTGTCACTGATAGCAGGTGATGCAAAGAATCAGAGCTCACTGATGGAATCCTCTTGTTACCAGATGCATTTAGAGAGGAAATTAATGTCATTCCTTAACCTAAAGGAAAAAATAGAAGCAATATTGAAATATAATACGATAATTTATAGGTAGGAAAACATATATAGCCCATCACCCAGTTGAAACCTCATTTGGTTAATAACTTTCTTTAGGTCACTGCTTGAAATAACCATAGTAATTTTAGACAACTATAACCATTAATATTTTCAGACAAGTTTAATTTTAACTTGTTAGACAAGTTTAAGTTGTCTAACTTTGTTAAACAAGTTTACTTCAAGGTTTTCTTGAATAATTCTACCAAATTATTTTGTTTTACTTTTTTTTTTAAGCTGTAGACAGAGGACTAACCTCTACTGAAGCATGTGAAGGCTCAGATTATAATAACAACAATCATAATATTTATCAAACACTTAATGTGTGCCAGACTTTGTGCTACATACCTCACATATTTTGTCTATTTAGTTCTTGATAAAGGTATGAAATAGGTACTATAATATTCTCATTTCAGAGATGAGCAAAAAGTGGTACTAAGAAATCAAATAACTTGTAAATAATTATGCAAGAGTATATGACTGAAACATAGCCCAGCGGTAGGGAGATAGTCTCAAAAAGGGCGGGTTGTATGAGCAATATGGTCAGTGCAATCACCATGTAGGTAACTAGAATTCCAGGATGAGATGCAGATACTTCCAGTTCTTCATCCTGTAAAGATAATCATAAGCATTTGCAACCAAAACATTTGCCCTGGGAATAACAGGGGTATTATCACCCTCCACGGCTGACTGCAGGCTTTCTCTGACTATATAAGTAGCACCAACAAAGGGGAAATTGTGGGTTTAGAAGAAATGTGTACATGTATGTATATAATGTGGGTGTGTGTCTGTATAATTTGTGTGTGTGTGTGTGTGTGATGTGGCAGCATCTTTAATGGAAAGACACACACATATCACTGGGAGCCACATAGTAGAAAACAAGCAACTGGAAAATATGAAAATATTATGTACCTATATTTTGATTTATTTTTATTTTAGATCTTTTGGCTTGCTTGCTTGTTTTTCTTCATGCAACTACTTCATGTGATTTTAGTATTTTTACGTATTTCATGATGTTTTTCCAATTTCATCTGCCAATAAACCTATTACTATATTTTAATTTTGAAAACCATGTTTTATTCTTTCCAAAGCCATGTCTTCTTACATTATTCTATTTCTATTTTCATATAATGCTTTTCACTATGAATCTAACATCTTCATGAGTTTTCTATTGTTTTCTAATATTTGGAAGTTTTAGTCTAAAAAATATTTGTCTTCTTATTTCTCACATATCTCTTTTTTATTTTCAAGTACTTTTCTGCCTTTTTAATATTAACATTTTTACCTTCAATTTCTGGCTCATTTCAAATATCTGATAAAGTTTTGTCTTTCAACAAAATCTAACCTCAGAAAAGTATTGGCACACCTTAAGTAGTTAACAAGTAATTCTTTTAAATTATTATTTCAAATTATAACTTTTCTCATAATAATAATATGAAAAGTTTGGTTATATAGAGGTTTTCCTTTACAGTGAGCATGAGAGGAACTAACGTGTATGTTCGGGTTTATCCAAATGCCAGAATAAGGAAGGCTATTCTTAATTTAACAAAACCCATATTAACTGTACACTGGTTCCCCAGAGGGATTATATAATACATCAGAAAAGAATAGTATTTTTTTTTCTCATGGTAGGCAAATTCCTGGCTGCCCTGCAATCTCTAAATAAAGGCAGAGGTGGGAAGTGTGAATGCATAATATACTGTTATGTAAATGACATTCAAATTTGCAGTTAGGATTTCTGATTTCTGCCTCCACCTCTCACTCCCTTCCTCTGATAAACCTGCTGTCTCCAAGTCCAGAGTTCCTTCGGTTTCTTTGTTCTTCTCAGCATCCTTCATTAGACTACAACTTTCTCTGCTCTAAACCATCCATAAATAGTCTGTCATCCACTTTTCAAATTCTGGAAATTGGTTAAAATTTCTCATCTGTTGAGATGTTCCTTTAATTATTATGAAATCATGCTCATTAAATAATCCTCTATTGACTTAATATCATTGGAAAAAAGGAATATTATGAAAGCATGGACTCAGTTTTTTATTTTACTCTAGAAGTCACTTTCAGGATGTTAATTTCCTTAAATTTTTATTAGCCTTCCACCTTCCAGTCCAGATAGAGACATGAAAAGAACATTACTCCAATTCTTGCAACAAAATGTGATGTTACTTGGCTAACAAAATTCACGATCTTTTTAACCTATTAAAGAGGAGAGCACACAGCAACCAACTTGGACAGAATTCTTGAGACAGAATGGAGGCAGTGAAAAAAAGAACTGTAAGTAGTGATTTATCCGAAGTAGTTACAAAGGTAAGAAGAGTTCAGTTAGAATAGACGTAGACTGATGAAACCTGAGTGTGGGCTGGCAGGACAGTGTGAAGCTACTGGGGACTGAGGATATTGGAGTTTATACCCTGTTTCACAAATTCACCATGAACCCTGCTAAGTCCTCAGAGAAAAGATTGGAAGAGGCCCTAAGAAGTGACCATGTGATGCAGACCTGGGGTAGGAAAAAGCAGCTGCACAGACAAGGCAAGAAATTCAATGTGGACTTGTCTACCTCTCTGCTATCGAACAAAACCTTACTCTTTGGGAATGAAGGGAAATCAAGAGCCGCAATCCTTAGTGCAGTGGGGAAACCCCATTGCAGTTGAAAAAAAAAATGTGTCAGCGTTCCAAAACAAAGAAACAAAAGCTATTGTTTGAAAAACAGTTGGATGATACGTAGAACCCACAGCTACAGTCAGAAGACAAGCAGAAGGACAAAGCAGGCTGTATCTCCCAGGCCCTGAGACATTACTCCTGGTCAAATACTGAGGTTTAACTACAAATTAGAGAATGTACACCATTAATTGAAGCAGCTTCAACAGCAGGATACTATTGGGGAAGGGACAGGAGAATAAAAAGCATGCAAAGACACTTTCCTAGGCTCAGCACATGACCAAGTCCTGGGACTTGGCATTGGAGAGGCATTGCTCTGGAAAACCAACCTTGCTCTAAATACAAGGTATTTCTACAGAAATTTGAAGCCCGTCGTACACCGATAGTAAGCATAGCAATAACCCTACAAAATCAGTACAACTCTTAAATACGTTGATGCATACTTTTCCATTAAATACTTAGGAGGAAAATGTCCTCATTTCCAAGTATGCATATTATTTAGCTCAAATTCTCATATTCCTGCATATGATGTCACCATGAAAATGAAATATGATGTAAATGTAAAAGCAAGAAAAAACATTCATAAAATAGACAAAGAAAAATCTGAACCAGGCTCTGATATGACACAGGTATTGAACTTGTCTGAGAGGGAATTTTAAATGACTATAATAAATACCTTAAAGGTTCTAGTTAAAAAGATAGACAAAATGTAAGATCAAATGAGCGATTTCAGCTGAGGTATAAAAACTATATAAAAGAATTAAAAATGATAAAAATGAAAAACACAGCAACCAATACATTGAATACAGCAAAAGAAAGGGTCAGGAGATTTAAGGAGCAGTCAATAAAAATTGCATAAATTAAAACACAAATGAGGAAAAGAGAATGAAAAAAAAAACCAGATAATTCAAGAGCTGTAGAACAATATCAAATGTTCTAACTTAGGTGTGCTAGGAATCCAAGAAGGAGAAGAAAGACTAAGGAAGAAGGGAGTTTTTAAAAATAAACATGAAAACTTTTCAAAATTAATGATAAAATACAGCACACATCCAACAAGCTCTTGAACGCTAATCAGAAACAAACAACATCAAATACTAAAAGGCTAAGGTCAATGAGAAAATATTAAAGGTAGTCAGAGAGAAATAAACATTACAAAGAAGCAAATAAAACAATGTCAAAAATTATGCAAGCTAGATGATGCTAGAAGAAACTTTACATAAAGAAAGAAAATAATTCAGTCTTCCTAACCAGAAATGTGTACTTGCAACCCAGAAATTTGTATCTAAAAAAAATAGCTTTTAATAATCAAAGAGCAATAAAGCCTTCTTCAGAAAAACAGAAACTCTAAGAATTCACTGCTCACAGACTTTCTCAACAAAAATGTTAAAAATGTTTTTCAGGCATAAAAAATATGATGTCAGATTGATATTTAGATCTACAAAGAAATGAAGACCTCTGGAAATGAAATAAATGAATGGTAATGAATTATTTTTCTTTTAATACAAAACATAACTGATTAACTGCCTTCATTGCCTATTTACAAGATAGGTAAAAATAAAGGTCATTAGAAAAACATCAAGATGATGAGATAGAGGATTGGCAATATACTGTCATAGGTTAATTATTTGAGTATAGACTCTCATTATATAAATGTCATATTGTAAATGCTCAAACAACTACAAGTTAAGTCAATAGAGGGGATAAAATGAAATAGTGAAGAATGCTGGGTACAAGAAAAAAGATAAAACTAAGAATAGATGGAAAAATTAAATATAGCCAACAAGATGGTAGATGTAACAATGATATTATGAATCACTTTAAAAGTAAATGATTCCAGCACGCATCTAACACTAATACCAGAATGGTTCAGGGAAGTGCCGGGTAGAGAAGCCTGCGGTCTCTGGCAAGGGCTCCAGCCTCAGGCTGATACCCACGGACCTATTTGAGAACAGGCAATCCTGTCTTCATGCCCAAATGTTGCATTTTCCAAGACCACTCTGGCCTGTCACACCCCTCCCCCATCCTGTGCCCATAAAATCCTGAAACCTTAGCAGGTACACACATAAGCAGCTGGATGCTGAGAGGGTCAGAACACACCAGCAGACACTGGCAGACTGACAATGGCAGAACCTAGAGGATTCTGAGGATTATTCTATGGGAGGCTTTAGGAGAGGCATCTAACACTGGGCAACCCAAGTCCAGGGCGAGACCACCTTCCCCCTCCATCCTCCTTCTGGCTCCCCATCCATCTCACTGAGAGCTTCCTCTACCACTCAATAAAACTTTGCATTCATCCTCCAAGACCACATGTGATTCGATTTTTCCAGTACATTGGACAAGAACCCGGGACATAGAAAGCCCTCTGCCCTGTAATAAGGCAGAGGGACTAACTGAGCTGATTAACACAAGCCACCTTCAGGCAGCAAAGCTGAAAGAGCACGTTGTAACACATGCCTACCTGAGCTTCGGAAGTTGTGAACACTCACCCATAGATGCTGCCACAGGTTCAAAGCTCAAAAGCACTCCCCATGACCTCTGCACTTGCCAGTCTACATGCTCCCCATTGGGGTTTGAGCAGCAGGACACTGAAGAAGCAAGCCACACCCCTGTCACATATCCCATGAGGAGGATAAGGGAACTCTACCGTTTCAAAACTAGAGATGATCAGAATGACTTTTCTAAAGCAAGGTTTAACTGCTTTATCTCTAGGCTTAACTGCCTTATCTCTAAAAAGACAGAACAAAATATACTATGTAATCATATACCAAAAGAAAGCTGGAATAGTAATACTAATATCCAAAGAAATGAAATTTATAACTAGGAGTGTTATCGAGATAAAATGGGTACTAAATAATGATACATGGTTATCTCTCAAAGAAGACATATAAAACATAAATGTTTATGCACTTGATAATACTGTATGCAGATTCTTGAAGCAAAATACTGTTAGAAATGAAAAGAAGAAGAGACTAATCCACAATTATACTTAGAAACTTCAACACCCTTCCCTTAGTAGTCAATAGAACAAACACATAGAAACTCAGGAATGATACAGAAAACCTAAACACCACCATCCAGTAAGTACAGTAATCCTAATTAATATTTATAAAATATTTCATCGAAAGACAGCAGAATATTCTTTTATTAATGAGCTTATGAAACACAGGACATTCACTAGGAGAGATTGTGTACTGGACCATTAAAAAGAAAAACCCTAAACACAACAAAAATAAAACAAATCAAGCAGATATGTTCTTTGACACACAGGCAAATTAAGCTAGAAACCAATAGTAGACATATATCAGGAAATTTGTACAAATACTAAAAAATTATCAACCTACTTCCAATCAACCTTTAAATAATATAGGAATTCTCAAGGCAAATTTTAAAACCTATTCAAACTTTATGAAATTTAAAATGAAATATATTAAAATTTGTGGCATACAGCTAAATTAGTGTGTGTATTTGAGTATGTTTATGAGATTTCAAAATAAAATAACATGTTTTATCACTCAATAATTTAAAAAGCTTAATCTTTTATTTTAATAGCATAACATTAGTGGATGGTTAATACTCAAGAAAGAAAACAGACATGACCATTTATGTATGTATGGTGTGTTTATATGCGCATGAAGAAGACTAAATTATTGCACTCCAGCCCGAACAACAGGAAGAAAACCTGTCTCAACAACAACAAAAAAGTATATGATATAGAACTATTTATAATGATATATATGTAACTACAAATAAAATGTTATGTCTGGATACATATTCAAGATAACACAAAATTAGATGTGATAGCTAGTAAGTGCACGGAAATAAAATTCTTGAAGTACTTAGAGGTTAATTTATTCATTCAACACATACTTTTTCACCACATGATTTCCAAACATTTCTTTAAGTCCTGAAGTTACAGTTCTGAATTAACAGAACTTACACTTGTACCATCTCTCTCTCTCTATTTTTATATAATCTGTCTTAAAGATTTGCATTTTAAAGGAGAAAAGAAAAATGTAATCGAGGATGTGATCTGGTATATTTCAAAGTAGTAAATACTAAAAAGAAAAGCATGAAAGGGCCATAAAGATTGTGGTAATGTTCTAGGGGTGGTTGTTCCTTTTTTATGCAGGAGGGTTAGAAAATACCTCCTAGGGAAATTGGCTTTTGATAGTGGCTGGAAAAGTCAGAATACATGCCAAGTGGACATTTGCAGGAAGGCATTGTCTACAGAGAACAGCACATCCCAAGTCCCTGAACTAGGAGAGTGGCCGGCACTTTCTAGGAATATCAGGAAGATTTCATGAGGGTGGAAGATGGGTACCCTGAGAGTGAAAGACACATGAGATCAGAGACTTAAGGGATTGGTGGAGAGAGCAGATATTGTCTACTTTGTAGGAACTTACAAAAATCTATGGAACGTTTTTTTGAGCCCTCAAAAAAGTGAGATCAAAAGAAGCATATCAATGCCTAAAACAGCCTTTTTTCCCCTCCTTTTTAAAAAGACAGTGTCTAGTTCTGTTGCCCATGCTGGGATACAGTGATGCTATCATAGCTCACTGCAGTCTTGAACTCCTGGACACAAACCATCCTCCTACCTCACCTTCCTGAGTAGCTGGGACTAATGGTATGTGCCATCATGCCCAGATATTTTTATTTTCTTTTTCATAGCGACAAGGTCTTGCCATGTGCCCAGGCTGGTCTTGAATGCCTGCCCTCAAACAATCCTCAAATCTTGGCCTCCCAAACCGCTGGAATTACAGACCTGGACCACCTTGCCTGGCCCCAAGATGCTCTTTCAAAGAAACTTTTTATTCACATATCAATGTTCAGGAATAATTGCCAGGTTGTTATGGATTAACTTTACTCAAAAAAGTAGAATAAAAGCTGTGTAGACCAATTACTCCTGATACCAAAAGGGTAGATTTAGACATGTTTTCATAGAGTAAAAGCTATTACAATCAGAATGTAAGTTAAAGAAAGTTCATAAATGTCATTCTTTAAAAGTAATTTGGTAATCTGTACATTCTTCAAGTTATTTTTAAACTAAATTCAATGATTTTATAGCTAATTATATTGAAATGTTTTCAGACTTTAAATTCTGATGCTATTTAAAATACCTATTTTCTTCAGTATAGAATATGCTTTGATTGGAAATTATCAGGCATGAAATTTGATATAAAAACAAAAGTTATTACCCAAAGACACTTAATTTTTATGATCAAATTGCAATATATATTGTCAGATAAAGTAACAGAATATAAAGATGACTTGTCCAATAAAAGCTTTTGGGGAAAAAGAAATATTTAGGAGGGAGAGGCGTGAGGATTCTCCTTCTGGCTTGAAACCAGGGTGAGACTTCTAAAATGCAAGTAACCCTTGTCTTATTATTAGTATTATTTTGTTTTAAAGGTTGTCAAAATGTTTGATTTACTTAAAAAAAGGTTAACATTGTTTATATAGTTCTGTAGAAGTCATGGCCTGTTTATCTTGCGTGTCTTATTTTTCTCAATCCATAACTTTTGCCTCCTATCACTTCAAAGCTATGGTTATATTGAAAACTTCAAAAGTTATATTGTAACTTCAGTTACAAACAAAAAATATATTTGGATTCTCAAACAATTTTTCAGCTGCCTTAAACAATTTTGACCGTTACACTTTAGTTTCCAGATGAAATATAATTCTTACTGACCATCCCTAGGCTGATGTAGTTGGATAATGCTTTTAAATGTAATTTGTGAAGCTTTCTTTTTTTCTTTCTGCCTTACCACATTTTCTTCTTTCTCTATAATCTTTAGCATAGCAGGTCTCATGTCTTTCTACCTCAGGGGAATTGTCTGCCAGGCAAGAAAATAAATAGAACAAGTCAGCAGGACTTCTGGACTTTTGCCTTCAAAATCTTAAAACCATCAAGAAAGGCTAGAGTTGTTGGTGTGCATTGGTAGAAGAAAGAGAATCAGCTCAGCCAATAATCATATGAAAAAATTATACCAGCAAAGGAGGAGCAAGAGAGTAGCGTTGGATCTATATTGCTCAGCACTCAGACTTCGTTCACTGCCATTGTCCAAGTAAGATGAACGCTAGCGATGATTTATTCATCTTCAATATCTTGGGGGATACAGAGTTGCAAGAAATGTAATAGTATTTATTAAAGATACTCCGTAAATGTTATTTAACTATATGATTGTACCAAAATATAAATACAGAACAGAACAATGCTAGAATTAATAATGCAGCATCTCCCAGGAGCCTAGAGGCATTGAAGGATTGAAGAAATAATTGAGTTAATTTACAGGAATTGAAGTGACATTTCTTATATCTGTGTGTCTGGAGACATAGTGATACTGCTAATAATAGTAGTCATAGCAATTTATGACTATTGTAATAAAATGTGCCACATTTTACGTTTGCTGTTTAATTGGGCATGTTTTCCCCTAGAATGAGGACAGTTTGGGACTGTCCACAGTCTGTTTTGCTTTTCATTTTATTCCCAAATGCCTAAGGATAAATGACAATTAATGGTCTTATGTTTAAAGTGTTTAAAGAATAAGACATGAATCACCTGGGATGAATTCTGGTTCAAATAACAGTATTGTTACTGGATATTTTGGAGACTATCTAATTCAGAGTTTTTTTTAATCTGTCATCTAAAATTTACTCGACTCTGTGTACTTCATATCAGTCTTTTTAAAACTGCAACCACATACCTTGCTGGCTATGGTGTGTAAAACATGCAAAGTGATACCTACATTTACTTTCATTGGTAATGAAAGATAATTTTCTCCTTGATAGGAATTTAAACCTATTAAGATAGTAAGACGCATATGAAGATCAATTGGAGAAGATGATATATATCTGTGGACAAGTGGGGTTAATAAGGCACTGACTGTAGTGCTCTCACATTGGGGATTGCCCTATAAAGTTTTCATATGAAAATGGAAAGGAAACTCTGTTGACTGCAGGCAGGTAGCTAAGAGAAAAAGAAAGTTGTTGAGCCAAGAATTGTTAGTTAATTATTTCCAAATTTATCAATCAAGTATGTCAGAAACTTGGCTCATCTTACCATCACTAAAGGCTAGATAACATGTTGAATTTGTTGTCATTGTGTTTTCATGAGCATCAAGCTTTCAGGAAGGGGTTTTGCAGCTGGGAGAAAAATTCTAAGATAATTTTTAAAATTGTTTTTTTGAGGAATATGACAAACCAAGCCCCCTTGATTCCTCAGAAGGTGATATTGTATGGAGAAATATGAACATTGATGATTCTGAGTACAAATACATTTCGAACAGTTATTAGGCCACTTATTTAATTTGTTTTCCTTTCTCATGTGTACACATGAATGATACATAATAAGTATCTAGAACTTGAAAGTGTTCTTTCTGTAAGGATAAAATAAAAAGGCAATACAATCAGAAATCATTCCATAATTGGGTTTGTAAACTTTTCTATTAATCAGTGCTAACAAAATAATGATGTGCATTGTAATTGATGGCATCTTACATTAAAGGAAGTAAGATAGTTCATTGAAATACATTTGTAATTAACAAGTCCTTATAGAGTGGGAGTAGTACTTACTTAGCATTTCAAAGTTCACCAAAGAACAGACTCTTGCTCCTTTGAACAACTGACTATGCATATTAATTTAATTCCAATTATATAAGTTAGTAAGTGATAAAGAAAATGCTATTTGAAGCAAGATTCCTAAGAAAGGTGCTGAGCAATTGGCTGTTAATAGCTTAAGAATTACTTATATTCTTTTAAATAAATTCTGGCCCCTAAAACCTACTTCTGCCTTCTAGAAGGTGAAAATGTGAAGATGCATTTTATTTCTATTCCCCTTTTGCTGTGAAGAAATAAAATTTTATTAGACTATGCAAGCTCCTTGCAATAATCTTGGCTATTGTATTCGTGATCTTTTTCTTACCAGATAAGATTTAGATATTCCCTTTTCTAGCTAATATAATTTCAAGTCTGGGCTTCATTTTCCTTAATTTTTGGTATTCAGGGTGCATACTTGGCCATGAGCTGTCCTCTTTGGCTCCCAGATCTCTCAATTTTACTGATATGTATATGTCATGGATCTGCATTCTGTAGCACAGAGGCTTCTTTTTATTACAACTCAACCTTAACCTTGGGCAAAAATTTCCCTGGACTCCAGGAGAATCCTGGACTCCACAGCTCCAAGAGAGAGTCCTCTGTCTTCCTGGTAGACAGCACAGTTCACTGGGCATGACCCGCCAGTGCCTCTGCTTTAATAAATCTCCCATCTCTCACTGACCTGGGAAACTCCCTCAACTCACTTGTCCTGTTTTCCAACCACCTCCATTATTACAGGTAGAATTAAGCTCTTGGAATCTGTTAGAGACTTTTCTAGTTGTGCTCACAAATAACTACATATTTTCAGTTCCAGAATAGTACAATGTTCATTCATGTTGCTTCTTATCTGGTTTAATATAGCTTTGTGTTAAAAAAGTTCTGATGCTTCTTTTTATGTAAGTGCTTAGCTTATTGGAATAGAAATAACTCTACATTTTGGACACAATATCTTACTTAGCTCTAGCTGCTATTTCTATCTTTCTCTCCTGTCCCTGCAATTTCTCTTTATGATGCAAACTACAGGAAAACTCACAGGTTAGCAGCATGCAGTCAAATAGTTCTTATCATACATCTTAATTTTTTTGACAGTTAACTTTCACTATTACAGCACCTACTTTCAATTATCTATACTCCCAATTGCCAATCTGTTGAAATTTCTAGATATTAGAAAAATTTTTATAAAACATAAATATATAATCAGTTTTTCTAAACTCATGTTTTTATATACCAATATTCTTGTCTTAGATTCAAAAATTATTCTTTGTGAATCTTTTAAACACAGCATATCAGAATACCAGACATTGAAATATAATTTTATAGCATAGTGTTCACATATAAAACTTCACATATTTTATGAAAAGGAGAATGTTTGGTTTATGAAAAAATAAATAATTTTCTTAAGATATCAAACAACTATATTCTCAGATGGCAGTTATGACAGTGTTGTTCTTATTTTCCTACTATGTATTTAAATTATATCAATTAACCACAGAATGACCAACGTATGCTCTCCCTAATTTTGCAATTGTGAAGGCCATGAAAATAGCAATTAAGAATGAACATTTTGTCTAAGAAATTTAAAAATGGAATTTAGAATTCAGAAAGTATCATATGAGCATTCACCAAGAATGATTTTGAAAGTAAAAGAAGTTTCCTGGAACTGTTAAGAATAACAATTGTCACAAATTGAGGTTGTCCCAACAAACCAAGAAGGCAAAGTCTCCAAATAGTAAATATATCCCTATCTAACCTGTAAACAATTCTTGACTTTATTTAGTATACCAGAATGAAATAACTTTTTAAAGAGCAAAATGAAACTATAGACAGAGATTATATGTGTACAAATTTATACATATATATGTTTGCATGTATGTGTATATACACATTATATACCTAGAATTCATTTATGAGCTCACAGAGAGTATGCATTTCAATCTTTACTAAATAATGTCAAGTTGTCTTATAAAAGAGCTGTACTTAATTATATCTTCATCATTGGTGCAAATCTTTGTCACCACTTACTACTGACAATGTTTCAAGTTGTTGTTAGATGATTTTGTCATTGTGCAAACATCAGAGTGTACTTACACAAACCTTGATGATATAGTCTTCTACATACCTAGGCCATATGGTATAGTATTTCTCAGAATATATATGTGATCCATTGTATATATGGCTTGCCGTTGATTGAAACATTATGCAGTGCATGGCTGTATAACCAGAAGATAGCCCTACTTTTAATTAATTTTTTTGACACAGGGTCTCACTCTGTTGCTCAGACTGAAGTGCAGTGACAAAATCGCTTCTCACTGCAGGCTTGACCCCCTAGGCCCAAGTGATCTTCCCATCTCAGCCTCCTGAGTAGTCAGGACCACAAGCATGCATGACTGCTTAATACTAGCCTCAGTAAAAGCTTGGGAGTGCTTTTTTTCTTCCATTTTTTGAAAGCGTTTCAGGAAAATTGATGTTAATTTTTCTTACGTGTTTGATTAAATTCTCTAATTGAAGCCTTCTGGCCTTGGGCCTTTGTCAGCTTGGGGTTTTTTGATTATTGATTCAATCATTTTGTTATGTTGGTCTGTTTAGATATTCCAGTTTTGCAGAATTGGGTAGGTTACTTTAGTAGGTTATGTGTTTCCAGGCATTTATTTATTTCTTATAGGTTATCCAATTTGTTGGCTTATGGTTGTTCATCATATCTTTCTATAATCCTTTAGATTTCTGTAACATTGGTAGTAATGTTTCTTCTTTAATTTCTCATGTTAGTTACTTGAGTCTTCTCTCTTTCTTAGTTAATCCAAATAAGCTTTACCAATTTTGTTGATCTTTTAAGAAATCAAATTTATAATTTCATCAATGCCCTCTATTTTTTCCTAAATTTTATTTATCTTATCTCCAACCATTATTAAGTACTTTTTTTCTGCTAGTTTCGTTTGGTTTTATTTTCCCTATTTTTTGAGGCATAAAGTTGTCAGTTTCAAATATTTCTTCTTATTTAATATGCATGTGTATAACTCCAACTCCACTCTTAGCTATGCTTTCCATTCATCCCACAAGTTTGGGTTTGTGGAGTTGTTGTTTTCACTTGTCTCAAAATACCTTCTAATTTACTGGTGTCCTTTTTTGACTCATTGGATATTTAACAGTGTGCTACTTAATTTCCACATATTTATAGATTTTCCAGTTTTTTTCTTGTGCTATTGAGTTCTAGCTTTGTTTCTATTGTAATTGAAAAAGATGCTTTATAGAATTTCAATGTCTTGAAATTTATTGAGACTTGCTTTGTGGCCTAATATGTGAATTATCCTAGAGGATTTTCCATGTGTACTTGCGATGCATATATATATATATATATATATATATATATATATATATATATCTTGCTGTTGCATGGAGTAATCTTTACATCTCTGTTCAGTCAAATTGACTTATCATGTTTAAATTCATTATTTCCATACTTCTGTCTAGTTGTTCTTTCCATTATTGAAAGTGAGGAAATGAAGTCTACTATTAATGTGTGGGTGTCTAATTCTCTTTTAAATTCTGTTAAATTGTGCTTCATATATTTAGTGCATAAATATTTATACTTGTTATATCTTCCCGGTGAATTGACCCTTTTGTCTTAATGTAATATCCTTTGTCTCTGGTAACATTTTTTTTTTTTTTTTTTTTTTTTTTTTTTTTTTTTATTTTTTTTTTTTTTTTTTTTTTTACTTATTTTGTCTGATGTTAGTATAGCCATCTTTGTTCTTTTCACTTACCATTTGCATAATATTTTTTATCATCATTTCATTTTTAGTTGACATATGGGGCTAGACTGAAAGTGAATCTCTTACAGACAGCATATAGTTGGATTGTGGTTTTTTAAATCCATTCAATCAAACAATGTATTTTGATTGGGCAGTTTAATCCACTTACATTTAAAGTACTTATGGATATAAGAGGCCTATATCAATATAAGAGGCTTATATCAATAAATACTTGCCTTTTTGTTCATTGTTTCTGAATGTCTTGTAGCTTTTTAAAAAACTTTTTAGTTCAGGAGTACTTATCCAGATTTGTTATATACACAAATTTGTGTCATGGGGTTGGCTGCTTATCAGCTACCTTAGTCTATGGCATTTTATTAGCAATCCAAATGGACTAAAAAATATTCATTTTTCCATGCATTATTTTCCTGATTTTGTGTAGTTGACTATCTACTAGCTGATTTAACATCTTTAAGACAGTTACATATACACACACACACACACACACACACACACACACACATACACTTTTTTTTGGTCAGACAACTCATATATTTGTAATTTTTTTTTTTGTCAGACAACTCATATATTTGTAATATATTTTTTTTGAGACAGTGTTTCACTCTGGCCCAAGGTCACTGCAGCTTCAACCTTCTGGGCTCAACCTTCCCAGTACTCAGTCCACAGGCATGCACCAGCATGCCTAGTTATTTTTAAATATATACATTTTTGGTAGACAGGGTATAACTATGTTGTCTAGGCTTGTCTCAACCTTCTGGACTCAAGCAGCCCTCTTGCCTCAGCATCTCAAAGTAGTGGGATTACAGATGTGAACTATCACACCTAGCCAGATTTGTATTTCTTCAGGGCAACTTTCTGGAGATTCATTTTGTTTCTTTGATTGAACCACGTTTCCCTGTTTCTCTTCATACTTTGTGTTACACTGTTTTTGTCATTGAGACTTCAGCATTTAAAAAATAAATAAATAAAAACAACAACAACAACAACAAAAACAAACAAATAGCCCTCTCAGTGTTTCTGGATTGTCTTCTTACAGGGAAAGACGTTCACCTATAAGCCCAGCTAGATAGAGGTCTGGAAAATCTCAGACCCTTCTTGAGTAATATCTTTTCTGGATTTGTGCATGTGCTTTAGTTTACACAAGTAGGTTTTGGCTACTTCTTTTCAGAATCTGTTGTTCCCACTAGTTTCTGCCTGTGAAACTGCAGTTTTAACATGTTATGGTAATTGTGTCTGTTTTCAGTGGCACCAAACAATGCCCTTAGTTCCATCAGTGCTTCAAGTCAGACACAACTAATATAAGGCCCTCAGGCAGATCCTGGACTAGCTTAAATATAGGAATCTTGATTCACTTTTTTGTTTCTGTTTCAAGGGGGAGATTCCCATTGTGGAAGATGTTCTTCTCATTGAATCACACTACATCTGATAAAGAAAGTAGTATAGAAAGGCATACACACAGAAACTCTTCACAGATGAATAATATTCCATTGTATAGATAAGCCACATTTTGTTATCCATTTGTCTGTTAATGAACTTTGTGGTTGTTTCTGCTTTTGTTTATTATGAATAGTCTGCTATAAATACTCAAATACAATATTTTTGTGTACATATGGCATCATTTCTTTTAGCTGTATCCATAGTAGTAAAATCTGCCAGTGAAATGTGATAATTATGTTTACTCATTTAAGAATTTTCCTCAGTGTCTGAACC
The DNA here is from genome assembly GCF_001604975.1 of Cebus imitator. Taxonomy (NCBI): domain Eukaryota; kingdom Metazoa; phylum Chordata; class Mammalia; order Primates; family Cebidae; genus Cebus; species Cebus imitator. The sequence continues at coordinate 164,599 of NW_016107652.1, read as the reverse complement.
ATTTCACATTCCTCTCAGAAGCTTCCAACTTCTTCACATCTTCACACTTGTTATCTGAGTTTTTACATTTACCATCTTAGTGATATGTAGTATTATCTCTTAATGGTTTTGATTTGCATGTCCCTGATGACTAATGATGCTGAGGATGTTTCCATGTACTTATTGCCATATGTATATTTAGAGAAATATCCGTTCAGATTCTTTGCCTATTTTTAATTGGATTATTTGTCTTTTCATTACAGAGTTGTTAGAGTTGGCTATGTGCTCTAGATAGGAGTATCTTATTATGTATCTGAATTTGCAAATATTTGATTCCATTCAATCAGTTGTCTTTTCACTTTATTGATGGTGTATTTTGAAGCAGAAATTTTTTGTAGCCCTTTGCGTTTCCACATGAACTTTTGAATCAGTTTTCCAAACTCTACAAATAAATCAACCAGAATTCTGAAAGGGATTGTGTAAGCCTGCAGATCAGTTTTGGAAGGTTTGCTACCTTAAAAATGTGTTTTTTAATTTACGAATTTGATATACATTTTCATTTATTAAAATTCTCCTTGTTTTTCTTCAACTATGTTTTCCAATTATCAAAGTATACATTTTCAAGAGTACATTTATTTTGTTACAGTTATTATTAAATATATTTTTCTTTTTGATGCCATTCTTAATGGAACTCTTTCTTAATTTTAAGTTTTGTATTACTCATTGTAAGCACAGGCAAAAACAGTTGATTTTTACATTTCAATCTTAGATCTTTCAGCCTTGCTAAGTTCATTTATTAATTATAATAGTTTTACAGCAAAACTTCTAAATATACAATTTTGTTATCTGTGCATAAAGATCTTCTTAATTCTTATTTTTCAACCTGGAAACCTTTTATTTATTGTTATTGTCAGATTGCCCTGGCTATAACTTACAGTGTAGAATAGCAGTAGTGAGAGTATGTATCCTTGCATCAGTTCTAAAGTTGATAGTGTCTAGTCTTCTGCCTTTATTTATGATGCTAGATGTGTGTATTTCGTAGATGCCCTTTCTCAGACTGAGGAAGTTTCTAATTTGTTGAGTGTTTTTATCATGGAATTGTGTGGATTTTGTCAAATGTGTTTTTCTTTATATATTGAGATAATCATGTGGTTTCTATATTTTTTTGCCATAATGTATTAATGGGCTTTTAGATGTTAGACCAATGTCACATACTTAAGATAAATCACTTAGTCATAAATATGTAGCTTTCCTTGTTTTTTGCTTTCTGCTCCTGAAACTGGTTAATTTTAACTGCACTATCTTCATGTTCATTGATTTTTTTTTTGCCTATATATATTTAGAAAAGTCTTTTCTAGAACTGCATCCCTTGCTTCAAGAGTCACAACTACTGCATAAGAATATAGGGGAAAATTGAACAAATGATAAAATAATATTACCAAGGCCCCAGCTATTCACTGTGAAAGAAGAAAATACAAATGAGAAGTATCTGAAGGCAAAGAATCCTGTGGGTAAACAGAATAAAATTTAAGGCATAAGTATGAATGCATACTTTTTATATATAATTCAGTTAAATAACTCAGAAGTAAAACTACCCTGATAGCAATGATCCCAGCTAGCATCCAAATTTGATTTATAATTTCATAACCAGTAAAGAAACTAGAGCTCCTTAGAGAAGTGGCTGATTCAAGGGCTAAGTCAGGAAAAGTCGGAGGTAAGCCCTTAGCATCTCATTATAATATAAAGTAAAAAAGTCCTTGCTCTTCCTCCCACCAAAACATTAGTAGGGCATGTTAAAAGAACACAGAAACCAAGTTGATGGACCTCTTCTAGCCAAATCTGGGGCAATTTAAACATTACGTTAATCAAGAACAATAATAAAATACAAATGAATGAAACGTATAAATAAACAAACAGAGAAACACAAACCTCACTACTGATAAGCTCATGATGAAAAGGGTAAAAATCTTCCTGATAGGAGAATGGTGACTAATAGATGTTCACAAATGCTGAAGTTAGAAAATCATCATTTTCCAACCAACATTCTTTAGACTACTTCAATCAAGAATAAACCAGTGGATGCTAAGATAGAGTCAGGGAGGTGAGTGAAATATGTTAGTATATTCCCATTGTCCCAAATGTGATCTTACAGATTGCTTGTATTTGCAAAGCAAATGCAATAACTATGTGGTGGTGAAGCCAGAAAACACTTCAACCAGATTATCAAATTTAAAATCACAAATGTGGAACAGAAGAAATGTGAAAAGGTCACAAGTAACTTATGTAATGACTTGAAATGCAGAATTTGACTCTAGTCACGAGAAATTATTTCAGATTAAAGGAGAATAAGGAGCTATGACAACCATATAGAAAATTTCCCACCAGGCACAATGGTTCACACTTGTAATCCCAGCACTTTTGGAGGCTGAGGCGGGCAGATCATGAGGTCAGGAGACTGACACCATCCTGGTTAACATGCAAAAACCCTGTCTCTACTAAAAATACAAAAGAAAAAAAAAACTGGCTGGGCATGGTGGTGTGCGCCTTTAGTCCTAGCTACTTGGGAGGCTGAGGCAGGAGAATTGCCTGAACCTGGGAGGTGGAGGTTGCAGTGAGCCAAGATTGCACTCCAGCCTGGGCGACAGAGGGAGACTCCCTCTCAAAAAAAAGAAAGAAAGAAAATTTCCTTGTTTTCAGCTAAAACTAGACAGGATATATCCAGAAAACTTCCAAATAATTGAGGGAAAAAGGTGTGTGTGTGTTTGTGTGTACACTTTCAGAGAGGGAATAATGTGTAAAATGGAAGATCATACTATCAATAAAGTTTTTTTTTGTAAAAAATACATTGAGGATTTGTTTTTTGTTTTTTCAGCTCCTCTGTAAATTTGATACTATATTCAAATGAAAAGTATATATATAAAAAAAGAAGGGAAGAAATAGATTAACAAAAAACACAAAAACTTCATTAAAAAGTTAAATATCAGTCTCTCGAACAATCTCTCAGCTGAACAATTTCATAGTTTTTAAAATATTATCACTGTCTATAATCTACACTCGGTTTTTTTTTTGATATGCCAATATTGTCTAATAAACATACTGAAGAATATAGCTTCAGACTTGGACACTTCTGAGCACATATCAATAATCTAACATGATTTACTGAACGAAATATGAGTAAGTGAATTAATAGAAGGAAAGATGATAAACGTGCTTTTCTCTAAGGATGTTGAAACCCACATTGATCAACAATTTGCAACACTTTCAGTACCGAATTAAGAAGGGGTTTGATTCCTTCTCCAAATAACTTCTCAATTATTTTGTTCTAGTGAATAAATCTACCTGAAATGTACTGCCTGCAACAGAACCGTCAGAATCCACAGCCATTTAAACAAAACTTAATTTACCCTTAGGTGACATTAAGGTCATGGTAGAAACAGTAAGACATTCAGCATGCCTAAGAGGTGGGAACATGTTAATTAGCTAAAATTAATTTTAAATTATATGAATTATGCTGTAAATTTCATGTTTTTAATTGCAAAGGTATTGCTGCTACATGTTAGAGTTGTGTTATTAATATAATAATATGTAGCCCACAACTATTTTTTTAATTATAACAATATTTAGCTCTGTAATTGTGAACTCTAATGGTTACTTCTTTATGAATATGATTTACATGAGTTTTGTGTTTGCTGTGACCTTTTCATAAAAGGTCTAAATTTTTAATTATCTTACATCGAACAGTCTTTTGGTGATTTTTGTTGTTGTTGTTATTGCCTTGAAAATATTTCTCAGAAAGGTTTTTTTTTATTATTATTATTTTGAGATGTTGAAAATGACTATGAAGAGCTCTGGGGAGATTGTGAATTTTATTCCCTCTATGTAACTTTTTTTACCTGCCTCAATATTCATATTTTTTTTCTTTATCTTTGTAATTTAATATGTTAGTGGAATATAATTTTATTTGATTTTACTTTATTAAATTTTTCTAGAAATAGTGAGACATTTCAATCTATACATTCAAGCCTGAACCCTTTACAATTTTGATTATTTTCTGTGCTATTTTTTGCTAATTTATGCACATTAGTTATAATATATTTGATATTTATTGGCTACCCTTTTTTATACCCCTTATTCTTCTATCACATTTATCTTTTTTCTTATTTGTCTGCACATGATGAAGTTTTCTCATACTTTATCTATCAACTCATTTTCATTTTTCTTTTGGGTAAATTATATACATTGTTACATGTCGCATGCATTTATATTATTTACACTTATGATGTTTACAATAAATTCTCTGCTTTTTAAAATTCTGGTTTTACGGTGGATTTATAGAGGAGAGCACATTACCCTCATCACAGATTTTGTTACCAGATGTCCTTAAAATAATTTTCTCCTGTTAATTTAATTTTATTTTTTCCAAAAATCTTTCCATATTTCATTCTACATTCTGATATACCTGTTAAAATATAAAATATGTGTTCATAAATATATAGTATTTTTGGTGTCTCTCTTTTAAATTTTCTTACCTGTTATTATTCTATAAATTATCTTTTTAAAAACCTTTTCAAACACCCCTTTTTATTTAAAAAACATATTTAGCTTTGTGCCCATTTTCCTAGTAATAAACATTTAGATTACGTCCAAATATCTTCCACCAGAAACATCACTGTTATAAAAATACAATCAGCCAGGAGTGGTGGCTTATGCCTGTAATTCCAGCAATTTAGGAGACCAAAGCGGGCAGATCACCAAGTCAGGAGTTCGAGACCAGCCTGACCAACATAGTAAAACCCTGTCTCTACTAAAAATACAGAAATTA
>NW_016107652.1:137002-159642 GCF_001604975.1 Cebus imitator | reverse complement strand
AAAAATGTAATCACGAATGCTATGGTTTTGATGTTTTCCCTCAAACCACATATAGAAATTTGATCCTAAGGTTGGCGGTGGGGTTTATGTGAGGTATTTTTGTCATGGGAAAACATTCCTCATAAATAGATAAACACCTTCTCTGTAGAGGGGAATAAGTTTTTCTCTATTAGTTTTCCTGAAAATAGGTTGTTTTAAGAAAAGCCTGGCACCTCTCCACTCTCTTGCTTCCTCTCTCCACATGTGGTCTCTGCATATCTGGCTCCACAGCCTTCCATCATGAGTGGAAGCAGCTTGAGGCCCTCACCAGATGCAGATGCCAGCGTGATGCAGCTCATACAGCCTGAGGAACTATGAGCCAAAAGAAGCCTTTTCTGTTTATAAATTATCCAATCTCCATTATTTCTTTATGGCAACATAAAACAGACTAAGACAATAAAATTTTTGAATATTTGTTCGGAATATAAATCAACAGATGAAATTGCAGTCTTCAAGTATACACATACTGATTTCGCTGAATAAAACCAGATTATTTCCCACAAGACAGATGCCCCTTGATTTTTGAGGTTGTATCCCAACAGCCCCATCCTATGCTGAAAATATCATGTGTTGAAAATGCATTTAATAGCCTAACAGATTGAACATCATATCTCAGCCTGGCCTATCTTAAATGCGCTAAGAACACTTAGAGTAGCCAGGAGTTGGCCAGAGTCTTCTAACACAATGTCTATTTTATAACTTGAACACATGACACTGGAGAATGCAGTACTCATGAGAGCAGTATTGCTTGGCTGACTGAGAGCTGAGGCTCACTGTTACATCCAGAATAACAAACTAGCATCCCTTTGACTATTAGTTGCCGAGAAAAAGAACAAAATTGAAATCTGGAGTATGTTTCTACTGAATGTGTTTCATTTTTACACCACTGTAAAATCAAAAAATTGTAAGTCAAACAGTGGTAAATCAGGGAACTGCCTGTATAGTTACCAGTTCAAATGTTCACCAACAATGGAAAATATTAACAATCTCCCAGAATATGATGTTATTCAACATACAAAGTTTTATGACTTGACAGCTTTGAGGTACCATCGTGGTGTTTCAATTTTCATTAATCAACTTGTGCGTAGCAACAGAAAACAGAAGTCATATACAGCATTTGGTTATCTTACTTGCCCTGTCTATTCCTATTTATCACTTGTGCTCATTTCCATAATGTATTTCATTTCTTTTTCTTGTTGATTTGTAGTTCCTTGAACATTCTAGATGTTAATAATTGCTTTAAATGTTAAGGCATTATAATCATGTTCTCATTATATTATGGCAAAATTTTTATTTCATATCAAGTTCTTACATGCACATGGGTCTATTTCTGAGTTTTCCAACCGTTCCATCAGTAAGTGTGTTTGTTTTGGCCCTAGTCCCAATATATATTTTACCATTGCCTTGCCATTATTGTTTAATATTTGATACACTGAGTATCACTCTGGGGATTTTTGAAGTACATTTCTATTTAGGTAGATTTATTCTTCTGCATGTATTATACTATTTTAACAGTTTAACTCGGTGGCATACACATTTACACATAAAATTATAAATAGAATTGCTTTAAATTACCTCTACCTTATCCTATATGTATTTTGGAAGATCTGTGTACAGACTTCTGTGGCATATATATTTATAAAAAGTATGACTGTATCATTGAATATGTATATCTTCGATTTTAATAGATAATGTCTAACAGTTATTCAGAATGTGCAATTGAATTTCAATAGCAGTGCTTTGGAATTGCGTTTGATTTTTGACACAACATATTATTAATCTTTCAAAAAAATTTTTATTAGTTTTAAAAATACAGCCATTTTGGTGGGTGTGCTGTGGTTTCTCAGTTTGAATCTGGATTTTCTCATGACAGTTGAAGCTGGGCACCTTTTTATATGTTTCTTTGTCGTTTAGGCATCCTCTTGTGATATGCCATTGGAAGCATTTCGCCTAAATTTCTATAGGGTTGTATGCTGTTTTTTCTTAATTTCAAAAATTAAAAAATTATGATTATAAGTCATTTGCTATATATATGTAAATATATGTGTTTTATACATAATATACATAATATACATATTTTAATTATATATAACCTTTAATAATATTTATATTCATAATTATATATGTTTATATGTATGTGTGTATATATTTTTATAAATAAACATATGTATATTTATACATATATGTATTTATTTGGGATTCAAAAGAGGTATTCCTAGGCATCTCCAGCTTTTTATGACTCACTGGTTAGATACATTATCAATGACAGCAACAACAAAACAAATAAGACCATTTAATGGCCAAGAAAACCTGCAAACTGTACTATCCACCAATGGATAATCATGAATATATATTATAGTATTTATATACAAAGTTCATCATTGAACCATTATTTCACCCAGTAGTACAAATTTACTTTTCAAAGTGCTATGAATTACACACTACACAGAGTTTATATAAAGAACAAGATTAACTTAGGAATAACAAGGCTTAAATCTTGCTTGAAACCCTAAAATCCTTGGAGCACAGTAAAAAGTACAGTTTCTTAGTCATTGGCATGCAAACACATAAATCATGAAGCTTTACATGAAGAGAATCGCATATATGGAATGGATAGATTTTCTATATTCAGTATAAGTTTTGTATTTGGACTATACCTCCCTACTAGAACTCATACCGTAATATATTGGTGCACACAGCAGTTTTGAAATAATAAGCTTTTATTCACATATTGAATACACAAACTAAATGTTATTTGTGGTCCTCCAAGAAAACAACAAATAAAAAAGTTATTGCACAATGTTTATGTTCTTCCGTCATTTTCTCTTTTACTTCAGAGAGTTCAGAATATCTAACACTCTTAGTTAGGTCCTTTTGAAGTATGATTATTCTTTAAAATTCACCATTACACTTCTTAAGGCAGTTAATATTATATTTAAATGTTTTACTAACATGCGGCATTCGAATTGTAATCTTTACTATTCTTTGTTTAGCACTTTATTATTTGAACCCCAATGGTACTTACTTATTATTTTATACACGCCTCTTGCATTTAGATGATCTAACAACCCCCTTTCTTTGCTGTTTATCATTGATGTGACACTTTCAGACATATTCTGGCTTTCATGTTTCTCTTAGACCTGTCTTAAATAATTTGTAATAAACCCTGATACTTTACCTTTTATGTAGTGTTTCACACATGACATATACATTTGGTACAGTTATAATTTAGATATGTTTGATGCTAAGATTATTTTGTCATTTAATTCGATATAATTTGCATCTAACGAGGACCTATTACATGACAAGAATTAATTTTAATGAAGAAACAAAGTTAAATAAGGCAGTCACTCCTGATAAATAACTATTTATTAACAAATTTAGGTAACTAAATAGTAACTGTGGGCAAAATACATATGGTAAGTGTCAAATCCAGGCAAAAATATCATAGGTTAGTGGGCATCTCTGGTTTAGACATATTTATATGGCATAATAAATGATCTAAGGAGACTCTGACTTCATGGTTCAGAAAAATAAGAGACAATTCAACCTTAGCCTGACCCCCATAAAATAGGTTAATTAGATTGTTATTTGATTTTACTATATTTCTCAACTGCCACTATACCATCAAGTGATAACTTTGCAAAAAGTAATAATAAAGTTTCTACCTCAAGACTTCTGGAAATACATTCCATCATATCTAATATAAAACAACATTTCACTGTTATTGGAAGAAGTTATGCATTCATATTTAATAAAGATTTGATAACATTGTGATAACATGAACAGAAAACTGTTAATTGAATTTCCTAGGGAATATAAAATGATCTAAAGTGAAAGAAATTATATTGTACTGTAAAGTGCAGAGGCAAAATCTGTTTTGTGGAAACACATTGGAGTAAACAACAGAGTGTCATAAAAATAAAAGCAGTGCCTAAGGCATAGAAAATGTAATATATCAATATAAAATGTGTAGTAAGTAATTAAATCTAGATACATGACTCAGATACACCATGTCATTGAAGACAGGATTAGTGATGGCAACTCTATAAAGATGAAACTTACGCTATTGGATCTCCATTCAATATGATTCCGTTTTGAGTTTTTCCTTGTTTGTTTCACTGTAAATAACTAAAAAAGAAACACATTTAGGTGTAATCTGACATCTAAGACTCCAACTGTGCAGATTTGAAGTGTGTTTTTATAAGCTACAAAATATTTCACAAATGAAGGGAGAGCTCAATCACATCATTTTAACTATGTTTTTAATATGCATATTTTAAAAACTTTGTAAAAACACAGGTTAAGTTAGCTGTACTCATGCTAGCTATTGCTTTTTTATGGAAATATTGTATTGACTTATAGCAAATTTGTATGAATTTAGCTCAGCAGTGTAGCATATAACCTAATATTTCTTGGAAAACATACATATGCTCTCTCATACACATATTAATACATGAAGTGAATTTGGGATTAATTTAATAATTTGAAGACTTCAGTAAAACAATGACTCTACTACTTGAGAAGGAAAGTCTGAGTTAACAATGGGTATGTAGAGCAAGGAGTAATAACAAACGTTGTTAAAAATGAGGAGTATCTGGCTCCTATACGAGCAATTTTAAGTAAAATATATAATTCATCAGTTACAGCATTGAAAATTTATTAGTGACTTTCATTAGATGAGAGAAAGAAGAGAATTCTTTATTTTCCCGCAACTCTTCATTTAACAAAACACGTGCTTCTCAAAGAAAAATGTTTAAAGGCTAAGGAACAAATTCAACTAGTGAAATATGGTTGCGAGGGATAAAAATCCTATCAGGGCAGAAAGAATAAGACAAAGGAAGAGACACAGGAAACCAGTGCATTAACGATTGTGAAGATCAGAAGCTCTGATTCTAGGTATAGACATTAAAATTTACATGGCTGCAGAAGACAAGGAAAGCTCAACCATGAAAACACAAAACAACAGAGGTTCAAGAAAATGGTCTCCAGAAGAATGTCAAAAATTACCCCGTCTATGGTCATGCTTCAAGGAACATAAGGTACTATTGTAAACAACTTACAAATGGTAAAGATGTGACAAATTACAAATGTCTCTAAAAGTAAAATACTCCACGAAATGGTAATATTGTTCCACTTAGTAGCAAAAAATGATTTGCTCCCTTTATTTATTTTCTAATTTAATCTAGTTACCACAATATTCTGCATGTATTTTGATCCAAGAAGGTTGCATTTCCTATATTTTAAGAAGAATCAAAATGACCCCGGTTAAAAGTTTGAGACACTGCATATTGTCTAATGAAATGTTAATTACTATTGAGATCTAACAAGTGATGTTTGGGAATAAATGCTGTGGCTAGAAAACTTTACACGGGTGACATTTCGAAAACCATGCAATCTGCCTATTAACAGGCATTCTGTGACCAATCACTCCTCTATTATTTACTAATAAGATCTTAAGTTGTTTTTACATTATGTTAAAATGTTACTTTGCACTTTGGAACAAGAAAACCTCAAAAACCAAATCAGAAGATGGGTTCAATAACAAATGCTATCATCAAAGTATCTTTATTACAATGGTAATTTTTATTATTATGAATTATAAATGTTAATTAGCAGGTGATATCCCCTCCTTATCTCTCTGCTCCTGTTGCCAAATTAGCAACACAGTTAACAAATGTATATTTTATTTAGTCACCATGCAAACCAAGCAAAACTTCGTATAAACACTATGCCAGGTTCATTCCCAGGAGCAATCCCTACTTCTTTCAGAAGGCTTGAAACTGACACACAATCTGCTTATACCCCTATAATGGGCTGCACTAAATTAGATGATTTAGTCAGACTTTGTTAGATAAATCTATCTTCTTTCCTACAAAACAATATTCCACTGCACTTTGTAGGCCTATATTTCATTTTCTTTTTCTTTCTTTTTTTTTCTCCTCTTCTGTTCCAGTGAAAGATTTTTGATTTTTAGCTGCTGTGTTACAGAGAAGAATAAATATTATTTCCTCAACCTCCTTGCAGGAGGGTGGGGACATGCACCAAAATTAAGTCTGATGAGTTGCATATGTGAAACAAAATAAGTGGCTTCCAGGTTCCTTCCTTTATTTATTTATTTATTAAGACATGGTCTCACTCTTGTTGCCCAGACTGGAGTGCAATTGCACAATCTTGGCTCACAGCAACCTCTGCCTCCTGGTTCAAGGGGTTCTCCTGCCTCAGCATGCACCACCATGCCCCACTAATTTTGTATCTTTAGTAGAGATAGGGTTTCTCCATGTTCGTCAGGCTGGTCTCAAACTCCTGACCTCAGATGATCCACCTGTATTGGCCTCCCAAAGTGCTGGGGTTAGAGGCCTAAGCCCCTGTACCCAGCCTATTTTGTTTTCTTATCGGGGAAATTTTAATCTTGAGAATTTTGTTTATTATATTAAAAAAAGAAAAAATGGCCCCATCAGCCTTTTTTTTTTTTTTTTTTTCTTAATGAAGAAAAGTCCTATTTTCTTCATGAATCCCAGAAATTCTAAGTTGGGACTGCTGCTTTATAGCAGTCCCCAACTTAGAATTTCTGGGATTTATGAAGCAGAATGAATTAGATTAAGGGAAAATGCTATCAGCATCAGGCAGCACTTTGAAATTATGTATACAAGTTATTGAAAAAAACTTGAGCACACCATAAAGTCATCGTGTGTGTATATCAGTAAGTTAAACACTACCATGATGTAATATAAATAGACCACATCAATTTGCAATTGTCTTTGGCATTTGCAAATTACTTTCCCAAAGGTTGCCTTATTTGTAGTTATAAAAATACAGTTATAAATATTATTTACATTTAAATTCTGATAAAAATATATTGTAGACTACTTGTTAAAGATTGTAAGGTAATAGCAGAGTGGAACTCAAATATAAACTCTGACTTTTAGCGATCTTTTTATTTATGACACTTGCTGCTAAATAACTGCAAAAATAAAATGTTTTGTTTTGCTTTATTTTGTTTTGTTTGAGTGTTAAAGATTCCTTGTTGTTTCTCCTCATCTCCTCTCTTCTTCTGTTCCAGTGAAAGACCTCTAATTTTTTGCTGCTGAGTTACAGAGCAGAATAAATATTATTTCCTAAACTTCCTGGCAGGAGGGTGAGGACATTCATCAAAATTATGTCCAATGAGTTGCATATATGAAACAAAATAAGTGAAACCTTGCTATCATCCATTTTTTTAAATGTTAGTTTTGTGGCACATGTGCAGGATGTATAGGTTTGTTCCATAGGTAAATGTGTGCCATGGTGGTTTGCTGCACCTATCAACTCATCACCTAGATATTAAGCCTGGCATGCATTAACTGTTTTTCCTAATGTTCTCCCTCCCCATGCCCCACTCTCCTACAGGCCCCAGTGTGTGTTGTTCCCCTCCCTGTGTCCATGCGTTCTCATTGTTCAGCTCCAACTTAAATGTCAGAACAGTCAGTGTTTGGTTTTCTGTTCTTGGGTTAGTTTGCTGAGGATAATGGCTTCTAGCTTCCTTCCTTCCTTCCTTCCTTCCTTCCTTCCTTCCTTCCTTCCTTCCTTCCTTTGTTTATTTAGACAGGGTCTTGTTCTGTCACCCAGGCTTGAGCTCAGTGGCGTGATCTGGGTTCATTGCAACGTCTGCCTCTCAGGTTCAAGTGATTCTCCTGCCTCAGCCTCCAGAGTAGCTGGGACTACAGGGGTGTGTCTCCACACCCAGCAACCTTTTGTATTTTTAGTAGACTCGGGATTTCACCGTGTTGCTCAGGCTGATTTTAAACTTGAATTTAATGCCACTGCTGAACTGATAGGAGGCAGAGCTCAAGCAGTAATGCAAGCAGTGTGGAGCAGCCTTAAATATAGAGGAAGCTTCGCTGGCTTGCCCTTCACTCACCTCCTGCTGTGTGATCTGGTTCCTAACAGACCAGGGACTAGTACCAGTCCGTGGCCCTGGGGTTGAGGACCCCTGCTATGAAGGATAATGTCTTAATAGATTGTTGGCAATATTGTGAAAACAAACAAACAAACAAACAAACAAAAAAATATTTCCTAAGAAAATTTGATATGACAATTTCAGAAGAATAAAATTGCCATTTTTCTGTACTTTTTAATAATTAATAAAAATTGTTAAATTATTATACTATCAGCTGTTGTATAATTATACCACAAATATTATAGTTTCGGCTATACAAATACTTTCAGCTAAAATTGATACATCATTTATCTAATTTACATTCATTTCCTCTTTATTGTCTGATTCTAAAATGGTACTATCAGATGTCTTATTTTGAAAGCAAAATAATGTCATAGTCTGAAGGTGAATATGAGGTCAAAACTCTTACAGATATAAATAAAGTTAATTAGAGGTAAAATAAAGAATAGTAAAAACCAATTACACCTTTACCGTCTTTCACATCAAAATAAAAATTATAGTGCCTTTTAAGTTATTTTATTCTGCCTATGCATTATTTTTTTAAAGTTCACGTAGTATGGAATTATTTTAATGGATATAGTGCTTCAGACATTTTGGGGGGTTAGTGAGCTCTTTTGCCATATTTTATCAGGAAAATATTTTATTGGAGATTATTTTTAATCTCATACCTGCCCCTCTATCATTCTTTACTATCATCTTAAGATGGTTCAAAATACAAGTAAAATCGTAATGATCTTTATAAATCATCTTTCAATCTCTTAACTTATTCTTTATTCTTTCTTAAGTTTTAAAATATTGACATTAAAAATATTTGGGATTATGAGCCAATGTTCAAAATGTGAGTGGGGATAAAATATAGAAAACATACCACCAGAAAGAAATAATATAAAAGAGATAAAAGAAAAGCCTTGAAGAGATGGGGAAGTGAACCTCCTAAGAGTCCATAAAGGAAATATTTCAAATCAAAATTTTACCTTTAAAAACTTTCTTCTTAGTACATAGCATCCTAATATCTTACTCTGTAAACTCTGGCTTATGTGTGTAGATTTTCCCTACTTTTGAAATGTTTGTTCCTTTATAAAGTTACCTTCTAAAATATAAGTTTTCTATGTTATCATCCCTCATTCTAAAACTGTAAAGCTTTAGATCCTCTTTTTCTTTTTCGAACTTGGGCCTTCACTTGCCTCAGGGATGAGATTAAATAATTATTATTAATTATATAGCAATTAAAAATTGATGAAAACAATATGAATTTCTCACAGATATATTTAAGCAAAATTGTTTTAGTCTACTGTTTCCCTTAGTCATATAATCTGAATTTCCAATCTAATTCTTGAAAACACAAGCATCATTTATAAAACCCTACCAAAAACATACTTGGAGCCAGGTGTAGTGGCTCACACCTGTAATCCCAGCACTTTGGGAGACTGAGGTGAATGAATCACTTGACTCCAGGAGTTCAAGACCAGCCTAGGCAACATGGAGAAATCATGTCTCTATAAAAAAAACAAAACAAAACAAAAATCACCCTAACTGGGTTTGGTGGCATGTGCCTGTAGTTTCAGCTACTACGGAGGCTGAGGTAGGAGGATCTCTTGTGTCCATGCAGTGAGCCATGGGCTTGCCACTGCATTACAGCCTGAGTGACAGAGTGAGGCCAGTGAGAGTCAATAAAAAAAGCTAAACTAAATCAAATACTTGGATTTCTACAAGTGTCACACATTTAACACCATATATATATATATATATATATTAAATTATGTATTCTATATTTTTTTTAAAAAAATCTTTCCTTTTATTTATATTTTATCTTAGTAAATACCATTCTTATATTTACATCCATGCAGGACATAAACCCTGAATTCTAAGATTCTTTCAAAATAATCATTATTTTTAAAATATTCAGATTTTTTAAATGTATTTGACAAGTTGTCCCTCTCCCAATAATGCTATGTAAGCTCATTGAGGGTTCTTGAGTTTTGAAAGTGACAGATTTATTTTAGATTATTATGTTTCACTGCCTCATTTTATAGATGCAAAACTGAAGGGTTTCAGTAGCAACACTTAGAGTTAGGGCTATTGATCTATCCTCGACTGCATTTTGCTATTTGCCAAAAACTGTCTTGTTTTATTGCTGCCACACTTAGATATACCTCCACACTGTTTCCTCCTACTGTTTTCCCCTCTTCCAAGTAGCAAAAGTTCTGCTGAAGCCACATGTTCTTGAAGTTTTTTCACTAAAATCATTTTCGGCAATTGAACCCCTACTATGATTGCATTATGATGTCAACCCATTAAAAAATGACCTGATAAAATAAAACAAGGAGATTTTTGTAGGGCATTCCTGTCACTGGGGACAAAACTAGTATGCATCTATGAGACTCTGCTCTTAGATATCTTTAATTAAATTGTTTTCTTTTAAATGATGTCTTTGCTTACAAATATTAGCACTTGTTCGTACTTAAAGCCAATACTTTAAAAGCGTATTTCTGTCTCATTCATTTCTACTGGAGATAGAATTCTGTAAAATTTTTAAATGACTTTACTAACTGTGCTAAATCTTATTGCTGTTTTCAGTTTTTCACTTCTCTTTACCAAGTGACCTTACAATGCATGAAAGTGTGTAGAGATTATTCCCTGCCCAAATGATATTTGGAGTCAATAACTTAAGAAGTGTTAAACCCTTTTTGTTCTGCAGTAAAATAATCCTGCAGAAAGAAAACATACCCCAAGCAACTGCTGGTCAAAGAAGGTGGAAATAAATAAAGTAAGTAAATCTGTCATGTAAATTCCAGACCAGTTACCCTGCTGTCTGAGGCAGAGCCAGAGTTTGTTTGCTACACAGCCATAGGTCACTAACATGTTGACATTGATGGCATATTCCCTATATGAACATTAGTAAAAACTGTAAGTCCACACATGATTAAGAAATTATATTTTGTAATCTTTTTCTTTTCTTTCAAATGAAGTTGAATACTTTTTACATGTAAAATTAGGAATACACAGTGTTCACTATGTAAATGCTTCGGGATTTGGGAAGTGTGGTTTAGGTATAGATCTCCTCTTTTAATGAGACTGTGTAATACATGGAAGTGGGCTGAGGAAATCTTTATAATAAATTAGTTTAAAAAGAGTCATTTCAGTTCTCCCTAGTCCACTCATTATTGTTCATTTTAATCAATTAATCTTCAACTTCAGACTTCAACTTCTTCTTTTTAAAAGGAAATAAAGAAAAAACTATATGTAGGAAGGAAGATTCTTTTCCTCTCACTGGATGAATGGTGTCTACAATTTTTTTGACCAGACAAAACAATTTGATTAGACAAAACGGAGAGCAACCATCTTTGTGTTACAGATATTTTCAGTTCCTTGAATTTCTCTGAGGTAGTTAGATATTGGGACATAGATGAGTCTCAAAGAATAATCCATAATTTATTATTTGATTAGGGCATGTTATGCTCATATCAAACCCCTTATGTTTCTTCTCAGTTATCTTATCACTGATATTTCTCTCTGAATAACCTAGAAATAGAGTAAATAATATTAATTAATAATATAACTCAAAGAGACAAAACTGATAATACTATAAATATAAATATTTGAATATCATTGACTAGTATAATTTTATGTGTTAATATGTATGTTTTAAAGCAAAAGGACTTGATCTTTGATCAATGTTTGGTATTTCTTACGATTTTCTTTTCATGAAAGAAGAGTTATGCTTGTCCTTGTATGAGTATAGCAGCCTAGAGAGGAAAATTCTCTTATTCTACACCAAACAACAGCTGTCTAATTCCTTATTCATAAGAAGTTCATATTATCACAAACACATCTTTTTAAAAACTTCTGCAGATCTTGAGTTTACCCATATCATTGTAGAAGGAAGATTTATCTGTAAAGGAAAATAAAATTTTGGGACCCCAAATTCACTAAACCAAAGGGAAAAGTTAAGCTGGAAGCTGAATCATGGAAGAAACTGCCTTTCCCTTGGTTCCTAAGCAGATGGCTACATCCAGATAGAAGGCCAGATGTCTCCAAAGCAGCTGCTCTATGTTTACTTTATCTTATGTTAAGTGCGAATTTACTGAGCACAAGACAAAGACATGATTGATTATGCCTCTGTCCCCTCCTTTCACACATAAAATGTGGTTTCAGTGAATGCTGATCAAACACTCAAAAGGATGCAACTGGTGGCCCTTTTATCAACTCTTGCCTTTTCATTCCTTCCTCTTTCCCTTACTGCTCACTTTCCCCTTTAATATTGGAATCCCCAAATCTTCTTTGGCAAAGCAAAAATTACAGATGTGCTTGTGGTTTTGTGTTCCTTTGTCTGGGGTGTGTCTTCAGTCTTGGCAAAATAAACCTCTAAATTGATGGAGACCTGTCCCAGATGCTTTTTGGTTTACAAATTCTATCATTCATAGTAACTTCAAAGTAGTTTCATTTGCTGCTGTCTCAATTTTCATTAGTCTCATATGTTTCATGTCATTCTTTAATTAGTGTTCACCTATACTTGTTAATCTTCACATGTTGGCTTAGATGAGCAGCTTCCATGCATATCCAGACCATTTCATAGTAAACCAGAATTCAAAGTGAACCCAAGCTCAAAGTGAGCAAACAACAAAAAACAGGATAATGATTGAAATTTTTATTTTTCTAAAAGACTTTCACCAAATTCAGAAAGATCAAGACACTTTAAAAAAAAAGCACAGGATCTAATGAACTATAAAACAATCCATGTAGCTCTTTACAAAGAATAGAGTACAACACACATTATCAAATAGTCCCAATTAGGATAATGCTGTCAGGATATTTGATTACAAATATTAAGAAAACATCTTGCTAACAAAGACACAGCCTAAGAAAGTTAAATGATAGGTCGTAGCCAGGAATCAGCTGTTTAGATTTTTATTTCCCCTGTAGTCTGATTTTATTTTAACAGAACTTTTCAGGTACAAGCTGGAAACAAAAAACCTTCTACCTCCATATAAGAGTAAATAAAATCCACTCACCTTTTTTTTAGCCTCTACATTTTCTCATTCTAGAAGACTCTTTCATTTATTTTCTAATTATAGTTTTCAAAAATCCAGTATTAAACTCCTTTACCTTTCAATATCAGTTTTTCAGTCAAGATTCTGTCTCATTTCACTGATTTTAAATTAAATCACTTATAGAAAACTTGTGAAAATAATAACATATGATAATAACGATCATCAAAAATTTAAAAATGGTCATCACATCACTGCTTTCAATACTACTATATCACAAATTGCTTCCAAAATTGATATTTACTTTTTCTTATTTTTTCTAAAAAACTCTAGAACACTGTATTCTTTGTTATCAAAACTTCCTTTCTTCCCACTCAGTTTGACCCTCCATAAAACAGTTTTCAACCTCTGGGTTGTACTGAAAGATCTTTAGCTACTTTACTCTGTTCTTACCTTCCTATTCAAATTTACTTTTGTTGTTGACATAATCAATCACACACTCCTATAATGCCTTCTGTTGCTGTAACATCTCTTAATTCTTTCTCATCTCCTGTTGAACTTGAGTGTGCCTTAGAGACAAAGATGAAAAATAAAACAGCAACAACTTTTTATGATAGTTAAAGACGATAGAACTTACACTTTACTTTCATAAAAACCTGTATTAACTAAAAATAACAAGAATAATGCAGAAGTATTTACACAGAAATACATTATTTACAGTGAGGTAACATTGACATCATTTTTCTAACCAATATTACTTAGATTAAACTAAGAAATTTATATATTTAAGAAAATTACGCATATAACTTTGTTTTCTCCTTCTTGACTTTACATTTTTAATTGCGAACATACCTCATATGCATTAATTAGAATTTAACCCATAAACAAAAATTATTTAATAGCCAAGTTATTTGAGATTTTAAGGCACCTAATAATAATATATTTATTATGTACATAAATATATGGAAGATAAAAACTAATCAGTCTTCATTTTTAGACAGAACTAGAACAAATTTTACTATAATGTTTAATATTGAATATTTATAGTTCATCTCTCAAAAATAAGCTAAGTAATGTACTTACACACACAATTAAAAACATTTGCTATAATAAATACCACATTTCATTACAAATGAAACCAAATGACTCATACTCTTACCCTGCAGTAAGGATCTGCTTAAACATTAGTATCAACATGTATTTGCATTGTATCATTTAACTCACCAATAAAAACAATGGATTGCACTATGCCTCACCAAGATTCATAAGTTTAAAAGATAAAAGACAAGCATGAAGGCTCATGCCTGTAATCCCAGCACTTTGAAATGCTGAGTAGGGAGGATCACTTGAAGCCAAGTATTTGAGATCAGCCTGTGCAACAGAATGAGACCTCATCTCCACAAAAAATAAAGAATTTGGTGGGTGTGGTGGTGCATCCCTGTAATCCTTGCTACTCTGAAGACTGAGGCAGGAAGATTGCTTGAACCCAGGAGGTTGAGGCAGCAGTGATCCTGCCTCTGTACTCCAGCCTGAATGACAGAGTGGTACTATGTCTCAAAAACAAAAACAACAACCAAAAAAGAAGGTAACATAGACCAAAGCCCTTGGCAGAACCTGATCAAAGAATATATGCAGATAGCAAATAAGCATATAAAAATGTTCTACATCATACATCATGAGGAAAATGTATATTAAAACAAGATACTACCATACACCTATTAGAATAGCCAAAATCCCAAACACTGAAAACACCACAGACTGGAGAGGATGTAAAACAACAAAAATGGTCATTCACTGTGGATAAGAAAACATCATGATCCAGCCACTTTAAAAGCCAGTTTGATGGTTTCCTAAAAACCAAAAAATACTCTTAATATAGGATCCAGTAATCACACTCCTTGGCATTTACCCAAAGGAGTTGAAAATGAATGTTCACACACGCACACAAAACCCAGCACACAAATGTTTATAGCAGTTTTACTTAATAATTTTCAAAATGTGGAAATAACAAAGGTGTCCTTAAGTAGATAAATAGATAAACTGTGGTATAGCCAGACAATGAAATATTATTCAACACTAACAAGAAATAAACTTTCATGCCATGAAATGACATATAAAAACATTAAATGCATATTACTAAGTTAAATGAAGTCAACCCGAGCAGGGTACTTATTATATGATTTAAACTATGGAATGTTCTAGAAAAGATGAAGCTAGGAAGATAGTAAAAAGATCAGTGTTGGCCAGCAGTTAAAAGGAAGGGAGGGATGAATAAAAGAAGCACAGAGAATTTATAGAGCAGTTAAAATACTCTCTGTGATATTATCTAGTGAATACATATCATTATATTCAGCAACAAGAATGAGCCCTAATTTAAACTAAGGATTTGTGGTGATAATGTCAATGTAGGATGTAGGTTAATTGATGTAACACATAAACCACTTTGGTGTGGGGATGTTGATAATTGGGGAGGTCATGCATGTATGGGGCAGAAGTAATTGGTTAATTTCTACCTCATCTTTTCAGTTTTCCTCAGAACTTGAAACTGTTCTAAAAAATAAAGGCTATCACAAAGGAAAAAGGCAAAAAAAAAAAAAAAAAAAGAAAAATTATACACTGAAATGCTTACCCCCAATACCTCAGAATGTGAGTTTATTTGATAATAGGGTTATGGCAGATATATATAATTAGAAAAGTTATGATGTACTGGGGTCCAACATGCAGACCCAGGCTTGCACAACTGATAAATAACATACACTGACACAGATATCTTGCCTGTCAATCTGACTAAGGGTCCAGGCCACTCACAGATACCTAGAAGATCCAGTAAAGAGTTAGCAGCTGTGGCCCCAATCAGCCAGCGAAATTCACATTTATTTAGTGCAGATTAAATGACAAAGGTCTTGAGTAAACACCACTAGAGGGTAATTGACATTGCCAACCTCCCAAGTAGAGAGCAATCATGCACTTGCGGGATAATCAAAGTTTGGTCCTAAGACTACATGAGTAAACAAGCTATTTAGATAAATTCCTATACATTCTCATGTATCTACACCCTAAGCTTGTAAGAGAATTCCATTGCCTTCACCCAAACCTTTTACTGAAGCTATGCAAAACCCCTGGCCTTCCAAATAGGCTTCTGACTATTTCCTATAACTATCTTTATAATTTTTTCTCTAAAATTTTTCCCACCACCCTGACTGAACTCCCACAATAATGAGACTGGAATAGGGTATGCCCCTAATCCAATATGTCTGGTAGATATCTGGACACAGACATGCACACATGAAGAAGCCCATGTGAAGATGAAAGCAGAGAGAGGCACAATGCAGAGGACTAGGAATGCCAAAGATTGCTGGCAAAACTCTGGAAACTGAGAAAGAAACATGGAACAGGTTCTCCCTCACAGCCTTCAGAAGGAATCAACCCTGTTGACACCTTGATCTTAAACTTTTAACCTCTAGAGATGAGAGACAGTAAGTTCCTATTGTCTAAGGTGATCAAGGAAGCCTTCATTTTCTGCTCAGCTTGATGAAACTTTAGACAGCATTCTTCCTGATTATAGACTCATTAGCTCCTTTTTCTGAGAGTATTCACTTAAAAAACATGCAATTTAAATTTTTTTCTCTGTTCTCTTGAGATAAAAATCTTATTCCATTCATTTGCCTATTTTACTGCAGAGGAATTCTTTTTCAAGGACTTGGGATCCACCCTGTTGAAATGTAAACATCAAGAGAGAGCCTCAATCTCCCCTCCGCCATCTCTGCGGGAGAATAGAAGTCTGTTTTATGCAGCAATTAGGAAACACAGATGACCTAATCATCTTGATCAACCTGCCCTCTGTCCTCCAATACTTCTTTATTAGCTCACTGTAGTGCCTAGAAACTCTCTCACCTTTTGTTTTTTTCAGCAAAGTTGAGCTACTTCTCTCTTTCCTGTTAGAGTAGTCCTGAATGAAGTCTTCCTTCCTTGTATAACTTGTCCAGTACAATTTTTCTTTGACAAAGCCTCTAGTTCATTGAACTTTGTTACAACAGCCCTAGCAAAGTAATACTCCACGTATTGTGTATAGAATGTTTGGTAAATTAATAATACTCAAATGCTAGATTTAGAAAGAGGGGGCATTAGAGGAGCAAGAGTTCTATATGTAGAATTGCATAGCTAGTTACAATTAGCTATATATACTTCATATAAATCTAAGACACAGTTTGGCAGCTATCAAATAGCATGAAAAGAGCATTAGCTAAGTGTATCTTGAGACACAAATGATATAAGATACGCAAAGTATTGAGGGCAAGGTTAACATTCATTTACAAGCTCAAATGTTAGTACATATATTTGTATGTATATATGTATAGGCATGTGTGTATACAGTAGCTTATGTATACATATGTATTTAGTCATATTTAGTGGCTATTATTAAATATGGATATTCTGAATTTTTTATAGATATAGCCATTATTAAATTTTGTAAAAGCACTGCTGAATGATCTTATTTTTAAAATTTTCATTGTCTTTATATGTAAATGTTAAAGGCATCGCTCACTTATAACTCTTTAGAGAATCCCTGTCATGGAGAGAAATAAGACAATGCATACAAGTTTTTTATTAGATATTTCTGTAGCATCAAATAACAACTCCCCACCATTCTCTTATAATGTGCAAGTATTTGTCATTTCCTTTTATATAACATATTTTTCAGGCCATCCTTCTTTACTCAGGCTAACCTCTGTTAGGAAAGCCCTTATTTCTGTTCTTCACCAGCCATATCGATGCTCATTTCTTCCAGAGTGAACTTAGGTACTGTTTCTTCTATGAAATTCTCCTTGAATGAGGAGTTGGGAAGAATTACTGCTGTGCTGTGGGGTGCTCTTTGTGCCTTCTTCTACTTGAACACTTTCCATGTTATATACAAATAATCAACTTTTATACCTAGATTTCCTCAGAAGATTGTAAAGTCATTGAGGGCATTGTCTAGTGCTGGTATTTTATAAATGTTCAGTAAATGTCTGTGAAAACAAACAACTGTCAATTCTGTTTTTTCCTGGGTAACATGTGGGTAAATAAACATTTTGTATTTGCTTACAATCACATAAATTGTTATCAATATTATATCCAAATCAATGTAATCCATGGATTTAACTCAAGTAATTTACAGACTTTTAATTTAAACATCAGTAACAAAACCAGTGTTCCTATAAGAAAAAGTGGCTATTTTCTTACTAAAACCTTCTCACTTCTTATGAGTACTCAAACATTTCACTTTATTTTCCAAAAGTTCTAGTTTCCCACTCCTGCCTAGACTGCCAGACTCTCAAAGTGGTTGCATCTGCCACTCATGTGTTTACACAGTAAAAATAAATCATTCTTTGTGAGAAAATAAATAAAAAGGATGAAGAAAAAATACAAAATACTGTGTGTTACCCCATTCAAGTCTTAGATATTTGACATGGTGTCACACAGTCGTAATCTGATATACCAGTTGTCAGATGCTATTTTCAGCCCTGTTCATCTTTCTAACCTCTAATTCTGTGCAGTAGGACCATGTTGAAATTCATTAATTAGTGTAATGTGCTAATTAAATTACTAAGGATGGGATTTTCTTCTGGATCAACATTTCTGAGTAAATCAATGTTCCCAAATATATCCCCTGACTCTATAACCAAGCCACCAACCCTTACATCAGGATAACTGGAACCACTTCTTAACACGTCTTTGCCTTCTCATTTCCACTTCTGCAATCCATTCTCCACACTTCAGTCAGTGTGAAATTTTACCACACAAATCAGATTATGTTATTTTCTTTCTTAGAAAACCTCCAATGGCATTCCAGTGCCTTAAAAGAAAATCTAAACTTCTTCCCACAACCTTGTAGGCAGTACAGTACCCCTGCCTTATCTCTTCCCCACTCTCCCGCCACTCCCTCTCACATGCCCACTACAGTCCACAGGCTTCACTCTGATCCTCAAGCACACCATGTTTTTTATTTTATTTTATTTTTTTGTGGTCTTTGAAGGTGCTGATGTCTCTACTTCCAAGAAAATTCTGATTGTAAATTTCTTTATGAGAATTTCCTTCTTGTTTTTCAAATTTCTGCTCACAATGACATTTCTTGACCCCCAGTCTAAAGGATGTTGGTGGTGAAGTTTTACCCTGTGACAGTGTTTACACTGTTTTCCTGTCTAATATTAGAACATTTACTTTTCCATATGGCCATTCATCTTTCTCCTCACCTCTAGAATGTAAGTTGCACATGTCAGGGGATGTGCTTGTCAACTTTATACCTATGACTCAACCAGTAACATGGTAGCTGCTCAAGAAAAAAGGGTTGAATAAATGAGTAAGAGAAACATGGGATTTAAACATTTGCTGAATAACTAACGTCTTTTTTTGAACTGTTGGGAAATTCATGTTAACTTGTTACACTATTATATACTAGTTAGGCCAATGACTGGTTTATAATAGTGTAAAGATAATGTGTTTTTATTGTATTATATTATAATAATTATACATTGTTATAGTAATATATAATAATTATACATATTATTATTTTTTCTTTTTTTAAAAAAATGTTTATTTTCCATTCATGGGGTTATATAATATATAACAAGCTAGCATTTACTGGGTTGTAAGTATACTATGCAGTGTTTTAAGTTATAATTTTGAACACTTAAAATATGATACAGATGCTATTTTATCCTCCTTTTATCAAGGAAGACATTTAGGCACAAAGAGGTTAAATAACTTGCCCAGGTGGCACATCACGTATGTGACTAAATGGAGATTCTTACACAATCACCATTACTATTAGAAGGTATGAAACAGTGCAACCTCAAGTTAAGACTACTGTCAACTGAACAATCTTTTTAATTCAGTTACAAATGTGAAGTTCAATTTGTTAGTTAAAATTCAGGGTAATTTTATATCTATTCTTAATAAAAAAGCATATTTTTTTCTTATTTATCTTTCCATGTATTTATCTTATATTTCTATGAGATATGCATATGCATAAATTGCATGTACAATTCACTTACAAGTATAAGAAAGTGTTTTTGAGATGGCACAGCTGAAGTTACTACATTTAGAATAATAGCATAATATACAAATGTAAATCAAAACCATTTAAATGAATATGTACTTACCGCTTATGTATACTGAAAGACAAACTGGGGACAAAAAGAAAGCAATATAGAATAATTCCAATTATAGGAAATATTTCAATACAAATGAGTGAAGAAACATTATTATATATCTGCAGTAGATAATGCTAAATGGCAATAGTTGCTGCACTGTTCTAAAGTGGGAAAGAACAGAATTGGCTCAAAATCCGAGTGTTAAAGGGTAATAATATGAGATGGCATCAAAGGTTGGATAGAATTTCGACAGGCCAAAATTAACAGGGAGCAGTTTGGGTTTTAACACTGTAATTCTTTCTAGGAATAGCAGATTAACTTGAGGAAGTGTTAGGGCCCCATGAAGCTAAGGCACCCATGGTTGATTATTTAACCTGGGAAGTAAGTGAGTCTGGAAATAACGTAAATATAAGTTCCATTTGGCATTAGTACATGGTATGAGGCAATAGTGTTATAGTGTGTTTAGCAATCAATGAATGGTTCTGAAAAAAAAGAAAAACGAGAGAGAGAGAAAATGAGAATGAAAATGAGAGAACTATAACAAAAAGTAGATTAAGTCCTTCTCCATTTCAAGCTTTGGAATGGGGAAGAATTTGTTCAGGAAGAACCATTGGTTTATACACAAACACAGGATTTAACATCTTGCACGTGATAAATTGTATTGCCTATGAGCTCGTTAGATCACAGTGCAAGTCTCTAGAAATTCTGGCTATTGTGAGAAATATAGCTTCCTGGGGCAAACAAATGAGTACATTTTACTTAGTAGAGTTCATTCAGCAACAAATCTGAGAACTGAATCCAGAAAAACACTTAATTCCAGGTTCAGCAACTGGAAGAGGTGAAAATACTTTAGAGACATACATTTTCAGTAACTATGTACAGTTCAAGATGTAGTATTGCATGAATTTTATAATATCTGTGGTTAACAAAAACTCTTACAATAACTTTATGTCACAAGTTTTCCTACTTTTCAAAAACTCTGAAAGTGCTATTCAGAAAGCAAATATATTTCTTATGATATTTCCAAAAATGTACTTGTTTGGAGGTTCAAGAGACAGAATAATCTCTATTGGGAGTCAACAATTCTTTTTCGGTCAAGTGCTTGCCATTGGTGGCTCAGCCTGGTTTGGAGGCATCTGTGCCTTCATGATTAGGGCTGTCCACTCCCTGCAGCAGCATGTTCAGCTGCACTTCCCCTTTGTTCTTTATCAGTTGTGAAGCCATAAAGTCACTTTCCACTTCAACTGCACCTTGTTGGAGGCCACATTTATATTTCTCAGTTTGAGTGGAAGATGGATTCCACCCTTCTAAGTACATTTTTTATTTATGGTCAGATTTACCCTCTGTTAAACGTGGCTGGAAAAAATCCACAAAGCTGAAGGCTACTTGATTATAATAAGAGGAAAAAAAAGGAGAGGTGCTTTCTGTAGCAGAATGTTTCAACTTTCTTCTTTACTGTTGGAAAAATAAACTCCAGTTGTTGTGAAATAGGGGGAAAAAGGAAAGAAAAAAAAACAATGACTTAAGCTGTGTAACTTGGTTCATGTGATCTCAGAGCAGGTTTTCTAAAATTATCATTGGTCTACCTCTGGATCAGAGCTCTTTAGTATTTTCTGATATTCAGATTCCTGAATCATACAATTTATCTTTTTTTTAAAAAAAAATTTGTAGCCAGGCATGATAGCACAAGCCTGTAATCCCAGCTACTCAGGAGGCTGAGGCAGGAGAATTGCTTGAACACAGGAGGTGGAGGTTGTTGAGCCGAGATTGCTCCACTGCATTCCAGAATGGGTGACAAAAGCAAAACTCCATCTAAAAAAAAATTTATCCTTTTTGTATAAAGATGATCTCACTATGTTGCCCAGGCTGGTCTTGAACTCCTGGGCTCAAATGATCCTCCTGTCTCAGGCTCCCAATGTGTTGAAATTACAGTTGTGAACCCAAACCACTTCTCATTTGGATTAGACTATCTGTAGAGTAGAGCCTGAGACTCTGTATTGTTTCATGCATTCCACAACTTATATTATGTTAATTTACACTAATTATTTAGAATTTTTTTCCAAAACCTCCTAACTGCCTGGAAGTCCAAATTTCCTGATTTATATGACAAAATAAATTGAAAACTAGTTCTAGCACTTTAAAATCAGTTTCCCTTTCACCTTATTTATTTAACAAAAACATGCCTAGCACTTACCTTATGCCAGTCACTGTTCCAGACACTTTACAAATGTTAACTTATTTCCCATATAAACCTTATTATTTTCTTCACTGTATAAATAAAGGAAGTAAAGTACAGGGGCAGTTTAGGTCCCATGACTAAAGAGAAGTCAGTATAATGAGTTGTATTCCCACCATTTTGGTTTCAGAGTATTTTCTTTTCCCTCCACAATTATGGTATTTTTTTGTTCTAAACTTACATATTGAATACATAGGCTTCTTTCAAACTTGCTAGATGTGGGTCTTTAGAAGATTTTCTTTATTCTGTTGTTTTTTCTTGGAATTGGACATGATAATTCTGATTGCTTTTTTTTTTTTTTTTTT
>NW_016107652.1:117084-136906 GCF_001604975.1 Cebus imitator | reverse complement strand
AGTAGCTGGGATTACAGGCACGCGCCACCATGCCCAGCTAATGGGTTTTTTTTTTTTTGAATTTCAATAGAGACGGGGTTTCACCATGTTGACCAGTATTGTCTCGATCTCTTGACCTCGTGATCCACCCGCCTCGGCCTCCCAAAGTGCTGGGATGCCTTTCCTTGATGTATCCTTCTTCAATCTCTTTCTACCTTCATCTCTAGTGATGTAGGGTCTTACTTTCTAAAGAAGAAATAAAATACATCCCTTCATCTTTCACAGAGAAATATTTCATCATATTTTAAATAAGAAAAGTGACTCCTGTTCACCTATATCACAAGTGATGATATTTTAGGAAATGCTTGGGGAAATCATAAAGTAAAATATCAATAGAAGATGACTTAAAGAAGGATAAAACCCAACATTTACTGAGAGATTACCACATGCCAGATATAATAGTGAATATCTTTTTCATATGCTAAGCATATCATGCCCTCTTAATGACCCTATGTGTCAATAATATTGCTTTATACCATTGAAGACACTGAGTCACAGTAAGGTTAAGAATAAAAGATGCTAATAACTAGTATTTGAACTCAGGCAGTCTGACGTTATAGGAGAAGAATATAACTTCAGCACTATACTGTTTTCAGTGGAAGATAAAAAGGAGGCAATGTTTGTGCATCGGAATTTATATTTAATCTTCTGGCTGGTGAGAATTCACAGTGTGGTCAAGACTGCACAATGAACCTTATCAGGCAAATAAAAGATAGGAAAGTAAAAAGGAAAATGTGTATGTTCTCTGTTAAAGTTGATGATATCATATGTCAATGGTCTTCATATTTATATCATTACATGTATAATTATGAATTAGAGAAACTTAGAACAAACAGGTAGCACTTATGAATAATTTTCAGGCCACTTGACATTAGGTGATAAAAACCTTCTCTGCCAATTATCATCTAAATATTTTAAACGTTTTTGAAGAAGCATTCAGATATATATTTATTTATGCATATTTGATATGCACAGGAGGCATGGAAATACTGGGTAAAAGAGGGTGGTCCCCAGTAAGGGCCACACCCTCATGAATGGAACCATGGCCCAAAGTGAGAACATGCATTCCTGTTTTCCCACTCGAATGTTGCTTTTTGGCCCACCCCACCCCGCATTCTGTACCCATAAAGCCCGTAGGTCCCACAGGTAGAGGGGCACTAGAGCAGCAGAGAAGCAGAGTGGAAAAGTGGAGCAAAAGAGAAGGAGAGAAGAGAAGAAGCAGATAGATATTGGAGAGAATCAGGTTGACTTCAGAGGAATGGCTTGACAGGGAGACTTTGAGAAGAGTTTGGCTGCAGACTGCTGAACTCCAGGGAAAGATCACCTTCACACTCCATCCCCTTTCCAACTCCCCATCCCACTGAGAGCCATTTCCACTGCTCAGTAAAATCCTACATATTCACTACCCTTCAATTCATTTGTGTGAGCTGATTCTTCCTGGATGCCAGACAAGAACTCAGGTACCAACATGGTGGGTGCAAAGACTGTCACCCTGACTTTCCACTGAGGTGTTAAATGCTTGAGCCATCTGTGGATGGCAAAGCTATGAGAGCACTGTAACACATGCCTTCCCTGGTGTCTGGAATGATGGGTACCACCTCCCCAGACGCAGTCACAGAGCTGCTTGGAGTTCCACTACTACTGACACCTAGAAGCATTCATCCTGGCTCCTGCACTCACTCACCTGCATGCTCCCGCTCCCATGAGGGGTTGAGAGCTGTGGTCTGTGTAAATGATTCAACCCTTTCACAAGTCTCACAAAGGGTTCGATGGAACTACCCCATTTCATCTTCATATTCACAAACACAGTCAAACACACATACCTATATTTGTACTTTGTAAACAAACAAACCAGAGCGGTTTATGTCCATTACACTTTTCAATCACAGCTACTAAAATGGCATACTGGTTGCAATTTAGAAAGGGACAAATAGTAGTTTGGCTTTCTAGCTCTATATCTCAAGTTACATATTAAGTAATTATACATATTAAATAATAAAGAGAATGAACATTGAAAAACAGCTACAACCAGATGTTAATCTAATTAACATAACAAATGTGGAAAAGAAGGCATACTTCAAGTAAAAGCTGTTCCACATTAAAAGCTGTGTAAAGATGGAAGATGTGGCTCTGCGATACAGTGAAGCAGAAAAAGCAAGTTGATCTCTGATGTTAATATGGTAGAATCAACTCAAATTAAACATTACATAGGCAATTAGATTGAATGTCTTTTAAAAAATTAAAACATACAGTATATTTCTTCTTTCTATGAATATAAGAAATAACACAATGTGAAAGAAGGAGGCCTCATCTCAGACCACACAGCTCAACCCACTGAAGGTTCTCACAGGTGTACATTTGTTTTAACTGACAAACAAAAAGTATACATATATCTCTCCTGTGCAACGCTGTTGTTTTGAAATATGTGTACATTGTGGTATGCCCAAAGGGGCTGGGGATGTGGGAAGATGTTGGTCAAATGATACAAAATTTCAGTTACGAAGAATAAGTTCAAGTGGTTTATTGTACAATGTGGTGACTATAGTTAATAATGTATACTTGAAAACTACTAAAAGAGTAGATATTAAGTGTTCTAACAATTATAAAATGATAAGTATGTGAGGGAATGCTTATAATGATTAGCTCAGTTTAGCCATTCCACAATGTATTGCGAAATATAATATACAAAATGATGTCAGTGGTTCAGAGCTCTGAAACGTAGCCTGAAAGCCATTCTAAGAAGGACTACCTGTGTGACCTTGCAGAGCTGTAGCTTGCCTTGAGCATTTCAGCTGCGCCAAATCACCACAACCACATTCTGGACAACAGCTGAATTTCACCAGCACTGCAATTCCTGAACAGCAACAATCAATGAAGTATGGGCTCATACTAAGCCAACCACCTCCACCGATGATAATTCTTTCAAACAAACCTGTGTCATACACCATCAGGGTTCTTCTAAATATTCCTACTCTCCTTCCTTTTTCAGAACACAATTTGGCTTTTAGTCAAATCTGTATGTTTCAGATTGTAATTTCTAAGGCCCCAATAAACACCATATCTTAGACACTTTTTGGCTGCATTCTTTTGTCTCTTCTTGGTTGGCAGTATACGTATTTTAAATGCCTTTTCTTTTTTTTTTTTTTTTTTTTTTTTTTGAGACAGTATCTTACTCTGTCATGCAGGCTAGAGTGCAATTGTAGAATCTTGGTTCACTGCAACCTCTGCCTCCTGAGTTCAGGCAATTCTCCCACCTCAGCCTCCCAAGTAGCTGGGATTACAGGCACCCACCATCATACCTGGCTAATTTTTGTATTTTTGTAGAGAAGCATTTCACCATGTTATCCTGCTGGTCTTGAAATCCTGACCTCAGGTGATTCACCCACCTCAGCCTCTCATAGTGCTGGAATTACAGGCATGAGTCACTGCGCCCAGCCTTAAATGCCTATTTAAGTCTATTCAAATTGTGAAATTTTGAGATTCGGACCTGAAAAATTAAATTATTTCTAAAAGATATATCACGTTCCAGCATAAAAACAAAAAATACTGCTAACATGGTTATTACTTTACTAATAAAAACTTTCCAAGATTTTTCCTGAGGCATGTTTTTCTTACATATGAAAATACATATTTGTGTGAATATGTCTCTGTTTATCTGTGTATAAGTAATTGCTATATTTAAAACTATTCTAATGATTTTATTTTTATCCTGATGGGACTCTATTTAAAACACAATGATTTGCAGGTGGCAGCAGCATTTATCTTATCCTTTGTGTTGTAAATGTTATATTTATTGTAGAAAATATGAAAGCTTAATTTAGACTGAAAACAAATCAGGACATAATTTTCACTTCTAGAAATTTTATTGAGGTGAAAACAAAGCAAAAACTTGTATTTGCTTTGTTCAGTTGGTAAGTATATGAATTTGATTCTTTTTAAATTTATGTTTATTCATATTCCTAGGTGGATATCTGTTTCTTATCTATATACAGAGGAAATCATACCTGCTATAGTTTGTGGAAAATGTAGCACTTTCTTTATATCTTCTGCCTAAATGTGTGTACTTCTCTCTCTCTAAAATGGTTTTATTATCACATTCACTTAATTTAAAAATTCGAAAACATTAAATATGCAGGTAAAATAGAAAGCAAAGCACTAAAAATATGACAGCTGTGTAATTGTAATAAGTTCTCCTTTCCCAGAAAATATCCTGGGATTTATTATACAAGGTCATGTCTGAAGAAAAAGATTAAATATTGCAGGACCATTACAGTCTACAATAGCTGCTCCTTTGCTCCTTCAACTTTAATTTAAAGGCTACATGATTGGCACATTTTATTAGCTAGCTCTATGTCTGCAGCTTTGTCATAGCAATTGCTAAATTAATTTACAAACCTCAGTCAACTTGTTGTATTTTTAAAGCTTTCTCCCTGGTTATCCTTCACAATACTAGAATTCCCCCTAGACAAAACACTGCTGTTAAAACTTTAATTCTTTCCTTGTTAAATAGTTGTGTTCTTTTAATTTTAGCATAGGTCTAAAGGGTAAGCTTTCCTAACACACATGTTATTTTGTCAATGACTAACTACTTCAGGAAGAAGTCAAACTGCAATGTATATGGGATGGATTATTTACATTTTATTTTTAATAGAAACTATTATAATTCATTGTATTCTACAACAATTAGGTTTTAATGCATTCATTGGCAGCATACTTAAACTTGAGGAAGGGTAACATTAACTCAGAGCAAGCTGAAGATAACTTGATGGTTACAAAAAATGTTTATAAAGGAAATGTGGATTATGAATAAATTAAATAAATTTGGAAAACAATATTCTCTGGAAGAAGGCTTCAACGATGAACAGGTACAATGTGACCCTTTTAGCTTCCTACCAACATCAAGCTTATGCTGTCTTTAAATAATCACACGTTTATGTTATTTATTTTTCTTCAGATAAAATCTTATTTCTTTGAGATTTATGTCACCTTTCCTACAATAATACCTGTGGGAACATTTAGGAACATATGAGACATCCAGAGATTGTCTTTAGACTATTAATGCTTAAACACAGATAGTATTGCTGGATGGTTCCCTATTCTTTCGTGACCACTTCACTGAAGGTGATCTCTTTCAGAAATTCATAGGGAGAGATGAGGCCGGGTGATAATGCTGGAATAATTTTATGAACTGGAGAAGATGAATGAAGGAGGCAGGGTGATTCATACATAATGAGGGAACATTCATGTAATAAAAGTTCTCTTGGTTTGGAAGAAAAACTTTGCTCAATACGCCTATGTGATTTTCTTTGTTGATTTCTAGTAGGCAAAATTTACTTCAGTTATTCATTTAGACATGAAATAATACCAACACCACCAGCATACCTAAAGTCTCATAAAAGTATTTATAAAATGCCCATTCCTCTCATTTAACTTAAACCGAGTTTCCTGGGCCTATACTTCCCAAGTGCTGAGATTTTATGTATAGGCCTGAAGAAACATTTGCAGTTTGGCAGGATTATCCACTACATTAAAGAAATTTTAAACTTAAGTTTAATTAATATTGAAATATTTTCCATATATTATTTTCTAAGCAAATCTTTGTGTAATGTAATTTTTGTGAACCATCTATGTAAATAATACATTTTAAAATGCACTGAAGTCCATAGACATTAAGAAACAGAGACCAGGTAATACACCTCATGAGTAGCAAAGTTACAACAAATACCCCAGCCTGGCTCATTCGGTACTCTTATTTTATTTTTAATTTTTTAACAGTACACTCATGTTCTGTTAAGCTGCTTCTATCTTTAAAATCAGAGTTACAACCAAAAGTATAATATACATTTCAGCCTTTTGAATTTAGGTCCTACTACTTTTTGGATAATGCCCCCATCGTCTCAGCCCAAAATCTTCTCAAACTGATAAGCAAATTCAGCAAAGTCTTAGGATACAAAATCAGTGTGCAAAAATCACAAGCATTCCTATTTACCAATAACAGACTAACAGAGAGTCAAATCATGGGCAAACTCCCATTCACAATTGCTACAAAGAGAATAAAATACCTAGGAATACAACTAACAATGGATGTAAAGAACCTCTTCAAGGAGAACTACAAACCACTGCTCAAGGAAATCAGAGAGGACACAAACAGATGGAGAAACATTCCATGTCCCTTGTTGGGAAGAATTAATATTGTGAAAATGGCCAGACTGCCCAAAGTAATTTATAGATTCAACGCTAGCCCCGTCAAGCTAACAATGACCTTCTTCACATAACTGGAAAAAACCACCTTAAACTTCATATGGAGCCAAAAGAGAGCCCACATAGCCAAGACAATCCTAAACAAAAAAGAACAAAGCCAGAGGCATCATGGTACCTGATTTCAAACTATACTACAAGGCTACGGTAATCAAAACAGCACAGTACTGGTAGCAAAACAGAGCTATAGACCAATGGAACAGAACAGAGGCCCTGGAGGCAACTCCACACATCTACAACCATCTGATCTTTGACAAACCTAACAAAAATAAGAAATGAGGAAAGGATTCCCTGTTTAATAAATGGTTTTGGGAAAACTGGCTAGCAATGGGCAGAAAGCAGAAACTGGACTCCTTCCTGACACCTTACACTAAAATTAACTACAGATTGATTAAAGACTTAAACATAAGCCCTAACATCATAAAAACCTTAGAAGAAAACCTAAGCAAAACCATTCAGGACATAGGCATAGTCCTTTAATTTATGCCTATTTAAGTCTATTCAAATTGTGAAATTTTGAGATTCGGACCTGAAAAATTAAATTATTTCTAAAAGATATAATATTACCTTCCAGCATAAAAACAAAAAATACTGCTAACATGGTTATTACTTTACTAATAAAAACTTTCCAAGATTGCTCCTAAGGCATGTTTTTCTTACATATGAAAATACATATTTGTGTGAATATGTCTCTGTTTATCTGTGTATAAGTAATTGCTATATTTAAAACTATTCTAATGAATAGATTTAGCCCTTTGTCTTTTGTCTTTTAGTTCTTTGTAGATCCAGAATCTACAAAGAACTAAAATAGATTTATAAGAAAACACACAAATAAGCCCATCCAAAAGTGGGCAAAGGATATGACAGATACTTTTCAATAGAAGACATATATGAGGCCAACAAACATGAAAAAATGCTCATCATCACTGGTCATTAGAGAAATGCAAATCAAAACCACATTGAGATACCACCTCACACCAGTTAAAATGGTGATCAATAAAAATCTGGAGACAACAGATGATGGAGAGGATGTGGAGAAATAGAAACACTTTTACACTGTTGGTGGAAGTGTAAACTAGTTAAACCATTGTGGAAAACAGTGTGGTGATTCCTCAAGGAATCACCATTTGACTCAGCAATCTCATTACTGGGTAGATAGTCAAAGGATTATAAATCATTCTATTATAAAGACACATGCACACATATGTTCATAGTGGCACTGTTTACAATAGCAAACACCTGGAAGTAACCCAAATGCACATTGACGAGAGACTGGGCAAAGAAAATGTGGCACATATACACCATTGAATACTATGCAGTCATAAAAAACAATGAGTTAGTGTCCTTTGTAAGGACATGGATGAGTCTGGAAACCATAATTCTCAGGAAACTGACACAAGAACAGAAAATCAAACACTGTATGTTCTAACTCATAGGTGGGTGTTGAACCATGAGAACACACGGACACAGGGTGGACAGCATCACACACTGGGGTCTGTTGGGGGGGATTAGGGG
This sequence comes from Cebus imitator, assembly GCF_001604975.1. Lineage (NCBI taxonomy): Eukaryota > Metazoa > Chordata > Mammalia > Primates > Cebidae > Cebus > Cebus imitator. The sequence goes on along the minus strand of NW_016107652.1, from coordinate 129,094 downwards.
AGGGACAGTATTGGGTAGGGAGATTGGGGAGGGATAACATGGGGAGAAATGCCAGATGTGGGTGATGGGGGGATGGAGGCAGGAAACCACATTGCCCTGTGTTTACCTATGCAACAATCCTGCAAGATCTGTACATGTACCCTAGAGCCTAAAATACAATTTAAAAAAATGTTCGTCTCTCACTAAAATGTGAGAGCCACAAGGGCTAGGACTATATCCTATTTTTCACTGTTGTAGTAACGTTAAGAGTTAAATTCTGCTGTGTACTTTCCTGTCCTTGAGATTTTACTGTGTATCAACCGGTGATTTCGATAGTATCTAAACCAACCTGTGATTTAGATATTTCCCCATATTATAGTTGTTTTTAAACAAATTCAAATATCTAAGTAACTTGCCCCAAATCACACAGAGTACATGGAAGAGCTGGAACACAAAGCCCAGTTATGTATCTGTGGCATTATTTCTATCTATGCACAGTGACAAAATGTGTCTTCATTTTCACAAAAATATGAAAATGAACATATATTTCCACAGAATGCCTAATAACATTTTAGCTGTATGATTTTTAAAGTATTTTTAATATGTGAAAAAATGACAATTTTCAAATATCATAGGAGAGTGTTAAATCAGATGCTCATGAATTATGACTGGAAGAAAACTCAGGAATACACATGGACCAATAATGAAATTGATGAGGCTGGATGCAGTGGCTCACCCCTGTAAACCCAGACATTTAGCTGAGAAGGTGGGAGAATCACTTGAGGCTAAGGGTTTTAAACCAGCCTGGGCAACATGGGGATGCTCTGTCTCTACCAAAAAAAATAAAAAATAAAAAATAAAGAAGAATAATTAGCCAGACTTGGTGGTGGTATAAGCCCGTAGTCCCAGCTACTCAGGAAGCTGGGACAGGGATCCCTTAAGCCCAGGAGTTTGAGGCTGCAGTAAGCCATGGTCATATCATTGCCCGCCAGCTTGGGTGACAGAGTATAACCCTACATCAAATAAATGAAAAAAATCAGGAAAGAAACTGGGAAATAGTACTCTTACCAAGGGCATGCTTTGTGCATTATACTTTGGTGACTCAGAGGTTATCCTCCAATGCATGGTTGCTAATTCTTTTAGTTCTTGCATTCCATTTTGTTGTAGCTTGCTTTATTGCGAATTTTATCTAGAAACCATGTTTTATGGTGAATATTCTTTCATGTTATTAAAATCAGTTTGAAATTACCCCTCTTGAAAAATGATTTTGAGATCACTGGAGATGTTAATGGATGTTTGCAACTATCTTCTTCTAATACTGTTCTTTCTTTTCCATGAGAAAAATAACTAAACTCACTGTGTTCTGTGTATGAGGCTTCTAATGTATATGAAATGCAGAAGTCAAATATGTAAGCAGAACCATTCCAACTACTGGTGAAGGGCATAGAAAATTTCTGGATCTAATGAAGTCTGCTGTGTACTTAACAGTCCTCTGAACTCACAATTAATCAAATTTGACAACTGACTACAAAATGCAGATTACTTGGTAGATAACAACTTATGTATCAAATATTCTCCTTACTCTCCTTGAACTATGTGTTTTTTACTCCATGAATCTGGTGTTTTATACACACTCAATAAATCTATTACCCAAAGTTGCTTTAAATAGCTAGTACTCATGTGTCCATTTAATTATCTGATATGTTTGCAATGTATCAAGTGAGTTGAACTGCAGTGAAGGATGTTTGATTTCAAGGACACGTATTTTGTTTGCCAATAAACATAATGCATTTTTAGAATACATGTAGAGTCCCATTTTTTGATGGAAAATGATACTTTATTTATTATATTATAAAATGAAAACAATATAACTGATTATTATTACTAACAATAATTAATTATAATTAAATAAAACATTTAATAATTTTCATAGCAAAAAGTTATTTTTTCAGTATACATTTAATACTAAATGTATCACTTAACATTAATCATCCCTAATCTAATTTTCCAAGTGTTATTTTGTAAAAATATATAAATTAGAGTGTTAAAAGGTGGCCATTATCAAAAATTTTAAGAAATTTGCAGAATAAAGGCATTTACTTGAAATAAATGTGGAATAAAATGAATCATATGAGTTGACAAGAAATGAAACAGTGAGAAAAAATATAGCAAGTAGGATTATGATAACTGTCAAGTAAAATAATAAATACCCCCTTCAAAACACTGTCATTCCCTGTTGGTATTTGTTGAGAGTACAGCAGTGGAAAATGCATGGATATGGACAAGAATTTGTTTGAAGATAAATCAATTGAATTACATTAAAGGAAATGAAGTTTATTCCTAAATTAATTTAATCCACTCAAGTGCAGAATTATATCATGTTGATTGTTGTTGATTATTATTTCCAAACTTTGGAGCAGAAGATACTTTAGATATAAATATGTACACATAATTAATTACTACAGAACCAGATTTGGCCATTATTTTTTCTCTATGTATTATAAATATTCACATTAAACAATCTGAGTTTGCTAATTGCTTTGTGAACTTTAATTCTGAAGTATACTGGAGGATTCCAGATACTAATGCTACTTATAGCAATGACTAATTTTAATCAGTTATTTTATGGAAGTGGTGATAAAAAAAACCCAGAAGCAGATGATTAAAAAAAAAAAATTCTCACAGTGGAGTATTCCTTTAAATAGAATGTTGCTTGAACAGTAAAGTCATAAACTATTCTAGGCTTCAGGACAAAATCAGCAAAATAGAATACTGTAAATACTGTAGTTTTATAACTGTAACCAAAAATATTATATAATGGCCATATACATGGAGTTATACTTTAAATACTATGCAAAGACGTTTGTTTGTACTTTAAGTCATCAGGTGGATAAATATACCAGTTTGTTACTGTAAGGTAGAGGTCATCCTACCATAAGTCCAAATGAAAGACATACATATACTTACTTCATTAACATTTGAGTAGAAGAAAATATGAGGTTGACTGTTCTTTGTCCTAGTTCAGTTGCTACAAAAAAAAAAAAAAAAAAAAAAGCTATTATTAGTTGCGATACTGAAACCTAGCTAAAATCGTGGCGTGATGTACAAAGTCAGAACCATCAAGCCTCAGTGATTTTTATTATTTATATCTATGATTAGGAATGAAGTCATAAATGTAAGAGTTTACTGATAATCTTGGTACTGTATTAGGGGTCTCTGGAGAAAGAGAACCAATAAAGTATTTAATTTATTTATCTGCTGGTTAATTATAAAGAATTTGCTAACCTAATTATAAAGGCTAAGTACCAAGACAGCAAGATGGCAGGATGAGTTAGGAATCTGGAGACCCAGGAGAGCTGATATTATCTTTCCAGTCCAAATCCAAAGGCCTAAGTACCAGGAAAATTGATGGCAACTCCTCAGGGAAAGGCATTACAGTTCTCTCAGCAAATGCAGGGTTAATCTTGTCAGATGAGAGTGAGAGGCTGCTTCTACTGGCAAGGAAGACTCATTAGAGTCTAGAGACTCAATAGCTCTAGCTTGATCAGTGTCTTTTCAAGTCTCCATGTTAACTTTCAGTTTTTCATTCTTCCCAATCCAGTGTGTTTATTTAACGAGTAAACATTCTGAGAGGTGGGGAGTTAAACTTTCATTGGGATTCAGTCAGTTGCAAAATGACGTTCAGAATTGATTTTTAGTAATATCAGCCCTGCACCTGCAGGAGATAAGGATCTACATCAGGGAAGCTCTAAGGTAATTCGTGTAGTGTTTGAGACAAGAATTCAATTCACTGTGTTCATCGTTTTCTTTCCCTACTTTGTTTCCCCACAGAAACTCTACGAGCAACCAGCCAATGTCATTTTGTTAGCTTGACAATAATGTTTAAAAGTATCATATATGCAATAATTCAGATCCTTATTTATAAACGGTTGGTTAGGAGTGTGCAATGGTGATATTTTGTTCATCTCTATTGCCACATCATAGTGTTAATTACTAGCTTTATTACCACTGGAAATAGAGCTATTGGCATATTTAAATATTATCATATTACATACATAATTACAGAAACCCCAGACCCAATTCAGAAAACTTATCTTTAAAATTCTATTCTTCTAGAACCACTGTTATGTATTAGTCAAGGTTTTCCAAGAAACAGAATGAATAAAATACAGATAGATAAACAGATATTAGATAGGTAAAAATATAGCATATATGTATATAGATTATATATACATTAGAAAATAAATTACAAAATAATAGAATATATATATATATATTCATACACACTAAAGAAGGTTTATTGTAAGAAGTTGGTTTACATGATTATGGAGTTTCAGAAGTCTCAAGATTTGCAAGGTAAATTGGCAAAGGAGACCTAGGAGAGCCATGGTGTAGCTCCAGTCCAAAGGTCAGCAGGCATGGAAACCAGGAAGAAACAATGTTTCAGTTCAAGCCTGAAGAAAAGAAAAAGCGAATGTTCCAGTTTAAAGGTAGTCAGCCAGGAGGAATTTCCTTTAGCTCAGGGAAGAGTTTGTATTTGTGTTCCATTCAGGCCTTCAATTAACTGGTTGGTGCCTACTCACATTAGAGAGTGCAACCTACCTTACTTAGTCTTCCAGTATAAGTGTTAATCCCATCCAAAAGCACCATCACAGAAACATTGAGTGTAATGTTTGAGCAAATATCTGGAAACTCCACGGTCCAATCAAGTCAACACATAAAATGAGCCATCACAGCCTGGATGTTCTAGTAATTTCTGCTAAATAATACAGGAAGAAAGGAATTTATTTTTTGATATACATAAAATGTTAACTTTCAAGTGCTGTGTGACAGATTACCATGTTGAGTAGCTTAGAACAACACACATTAGTTGTTTTATAATCTACTTGAGTCAGTAGTCTGTGCACAGTTAGAAGAGTCCTCTGCATCAAATATTTCAAAGTTGTAATTCAACTGTTTAACTGCAACTGGGCTGTGTTCTCAGTTGGAGGCTCTGGGGAAAAATCTGCTTTGAAATGCTTTCGGATTATTGGCAGAGTTTATTGCCTTTTGACCATATGGCTGAAGGTCCACCTAATTACTGACTGTTAAATGCAGGCTGCCCTCAGGTCTCACAGGTCTAGTGTAGTTGCCAACCTGTTGATCACTCCACAAGCAGTTCACCACATGGCTATTGTTCACTTCTTCAAGGCCAGATGTATGGCCTTTCTCTCCATTCAGAATATATAATATCCTATCACTGTTGTAATATAATGTAATCTAATAAAGTTAGTGACATCCCATCATCACCATCACCATATTTGATTGATTAGAAGCAAGTATCCTATTGAGTTCAGGAGAAGATATGATGCAATGATGTGACTCATTTAAGTACACCAGGGTGTGTTCATCACTATAAGAAAAATTGTGTTTTTTTCCACTTGGATCAAGAGCTGTTAAAAGTAAGTTTTGCTATATGGCTTATTAATTTATCACACGTTAACAGGACACAACCCCATTGTAAGATAAGGAGCATTTGCACCTAAAAATTATTATTAAAAAATTTAGGCACAATTTAAAACATATAATACTCTAAAATAAAAATAGTGGTATTACAAGAGTGAGTAAATGGATTTTGTACTAATTTAGATTAGAACAACTATTTAGCAAAATGAGATTTGAGCAGAGGTCTACGTTTTTTCTTTTTCCAAAGTCAATTGGAAACCATCTGTAAAGCCTTTGTCAAGAAGAAACATGACTTAATTTACATTTTAAAAATAATGCTTTTCTTATAGAGAATATCTATGGAGAGTGTCAGTTGTGCAGAAGAGTATAAAATGTTAGTTAAGATTAGTTAAGAAGATACTGCAGTTTGTGCTAGGGATGATAGCAGATTGGAATAGGATGTATATTAAAATAAAAAAGAGAAAAATAATCCAATATATATTCTATACACCAGATCTACAGACTTGATGCTTGACAGATTTGATGTAGGAAGTGCATATTTCACAATATTAAGAGAAAACTGGACAGTAGCTCTAAATTGTCAATGTTCCTTTTATATCCTTAAACAAACTGCATTACCAACATCTCTGAATAAAAATAGAGGTGGAAACACTGTTTGATATAGTGATTGTTCTTTTGAGATATTCAAACAAAAAATAGGAATGTAATGTATCAGAGTATGGTGTATGTGTGTGTGTGTGCGCGCACATGCATGCACATGACAATAAAATTCCAGAACCTAGAAAAAAAAGTAGGGTGTCTCTATGGTCACATAGACATGAAATAATTGTTAATTACCAGCTTGACAATAACCATCATAACAAATGTGAGGTGATACTGCATTGTGGCTGTGATTTGCATTTCCCTGATGGCTAGTTATGTTGATTATTATTTTTAAAAATGTTTTATTGTACTTTAGGCTCTGGGGTACATGAGCAGATCATGTAGGATTGTTGCATAGGTAAATACATTGCAATGTGGTTGGCTGCCTCAATGCCACCGTCACCTATATCTGGCACTTCTCCCCATGTTATCCTTACCCAACCTCCTCACCCCCCTGCTGTCCCTCCCCTACCTCCTCCAACATTCCCCAGTGTGTGATCCTCACCTCCATTTGTCCATGTGTTGTTCAACACCCACCTATAAGTGAGAACATGTGGTGTTTGATTTTCTGTTCTTGTGTCAGTTTGCTGAGAATGATGATTTCCAGATTCATCCATGTCCCTACAAAGGACACTAACTCATTGTTTTTTATGGCTGTATAGTATTACATGTTGTATATATGCCACATTTTCCTTGTCCAGTCTATCACTGATGGACATTTGGGTTGTTTCCAGGTCTTTGCTATTATAAACAGTGCCGCAATGAACATATGTGTGGGTGTGTCTTTATAATAGAATTATTTATAATCCTTTGGATATATACACAGTAATGGGATTGCTGAGTCAAATGGAATTTCTATTTCTAGGTCCTTGAGGAATTGCCACACTGTCTTCCACAATGCATGAACTAATTTACACTCCCACCAACAGTGTAAAAGTGTTTCTATTTCTCCACATCCTCCCCAGCATCTGTTGTCTCCAGATTTTTTAATGATCACCATTCTAACTGGTGTGAGATGGTATCTCAATGTGGTTTTGATTTGCATTTTTCTAATAACCAGTGATGATGAGCATTTTTTATGTTTGTTGGCCTCATGTATGTCTTCTTTTGAAAAGTGTCTGTTCATAACCTTTGCCCACTTTTGGATGGGTTTGTTTGCTTTTTTTCTTGTAAATCTGTTTTAGTTCTTTGTAGATTCTGGATATTAGACCTTTGTCAGATGGGTAGATTGCAAAAATCTTCCCAGTCTGTTGATTGCCAGTTCACCATTATGGTTTTTTTGCTGTGCAGAAGCTCTGGGATTTGATTAGATCCCATTTGTCTATTTTGGCTTTTGTTGTGAATGCTTTTGGTGTTTTAGTCATGAAGTCCTTGCCTATGCCTATAACCTGAATGGTGTTGCCTAGGTTTTCTTCTAGGGTTTTTATGTGTTAGGTCTTATGTTTAGGTCTGTAGTCCAGCTGTAGTAATTTTAGTGTAAGGTGTCAGGAAGGGGTCCAGTTTCTGCTTTCTGCACATGGCTAGCCAGTTTTCCCAACACCATTTGTTAAACAGGAAATCCTTTCCCCATTGCTTGTTTTTGTGAGGTTTGTCAAAGATCAGATGGTTGTAGATGTGTGGCATTGCCTCCGAGGCCTCTGTTCTGTTCCATTGGTCTATATCTCTGTTTTAGTACCAGTACCATGGTGTTTTGATTACTGTAGCCTTGTAGTATAGTTTGAAGTCAGGTAGCATAATGCCTCCGACTTTGTTCTTTTTGCTTAGGATTATCTTGGCTATGTGGGCTCTCTTTTGGTTCCATATGAAGTTTAAGATGGTTTTTTCCAGTTCTGTGAAGAAGGTAATTTGTTAATATACCTATTTGCCATTTGTATGATCTGATTTTGAGGAATATTTATTTCATTCCTTTGCCCATTTTTTATTTTTTGCTATTGAGTTGTTTATGTGTATTTTGTATTTTGGATATTAACACCTTATCAGATATATAGTGTGAAAATATTTTCTCCCACCTTAGAGGTTGTTCTCATGCTGTTATTTTCTTTTCTATAGAGAAGCTTTTTAGTTTGATTTAATCCATGTATAAATTTTTGTTTTTGTTAACTGTGTTTTTGGTGCCTTGTCCAAAAAAATCTTTGCTCAGCAATATCACAGAGTTTTTCCCTATTTTTTCTTGTAGTAGTTTTCAGTTGCAGGTCTTGTGTTTAAGTGTTTAATCCATTTTGAGCAATTTTTGTATAAGTGGGGAAGTCAGGGTCTAACTTCATTCTTTTGCATGAGAATATCCAGTTTTTCCAAGACCATTTGTTTGAGACTGTCCTTTCTTCACTTTACGTTCTCAGCCCTTTTGTTGAAAATCAGCTGGCTGTTAATGCATGGGCTTTTATTGGGCCCTGTATTCCATTCCACTAGGCTGCATGTCAATTTTTATGCCAGTACTATCGGTTTTGATTACTCTAGACTTATAATAGATTTTAAAATCAAGTTGCGTGATGTCTCCAGGTGTTTTTTTTTTTTTTTTTGGTTGTTGTTTTACTTTTTTTGCTCGAGATCTGTTTGCAGATGACGTAATCTTATACATAGAAAAGCTTACATACTTTTTAAAAAATAATAATCAAGAACTAATAAACTAATTCTTTAAAGTCTCAGAACACAAAATCAATGTACAATAATCAGTAGGATTTCCCCAAAGTAAGAAAAAGATATCTAAAAACTAAAAAGAGGAAACAATCCCATTTACAATAGTGCAAAAAAAGGAATAAATTTAGTCAAGAAGATAAACTATTTGTACACTGAAAACTATAAAGAATTCACAAAAGAAACTGAAGACACAAATAAATGGGAAGTTATAAATTGGAATAATTAATATAGTTTAAATATTCATATGACCTAAAGCAATCTACAGAGTCAATGCAATTCCTATCAAAATCTTGATGGCATTCTTTACAGAAATAAAAAGATAATTCTAAAAACTATATGGAGCCACAAAAGTCTCTGTTTTGTAACTTAATAATTTTAAGAATAAGACACTCACATTTTAAATTTCGTAACATGTTTCATAAATTGTGTGGCTTGTCCTAATGCCATTAAAGCCAAGAAAAATAAACGATTGCTCAATGGGCTGAATGCAAATGTGTCTTGAAGAAGGTGTGGATTTAAAAAAATTGGTTATGACATTATAAACATAACTAATGACAGTCGGGCACAGTGGCTCATGCCTATAATTACAGCACTTTGAGAGGTTGAGGTGGGTGGATGAGGTCAGGAGTTCGAGACTAACCTGGCCAAATTGGTAAACCTCATCTCTACTAAAAATACAAAAAAAATTGGCCAAGCACTGTGGCAGGCGCCTGTAATACCAGCTACTCGGGAGGTTCAGGCAGGAGAATTGCTTGAACCCAAGGGATGGAGGTTGCACTGAGCCAAGATCATGCCACTGCACTCCAGCCGGGTGACAGAGTGAGACTCCATCTCAAAAGGGCTGGAAGAACATAAAAAAAAAAAAAAAAAAAAAAAAGTCACTAATGACTTGGCAACATGTCTTTGAGTGAATATTTTAGAGCATGAAGTCACATTGAAATGAATTGTAGTATAGATTTTAGTTGAGGACATTACTTGGGCTCAGAAAACGGTACTCCAAAGTGAAGGCTTCAGAGGCAGCCTCAGAAACAAAGTTGCTCTCTGACTTTCTTCTGTGCTCCTGTCTCTCATCCCTCATTCTCCCCTGAGATAAATCATAGAAACAAAAATTTCTTTTCCCCAGGTAAGTCATGGGAACCAGAACTCCTTTTTCCCAAAGCAAGGCATAAAACCTAAAATATTGCTCTAACTTTTGTCTACCATACTGTGTAAAACTGGCAATAAGGAATACTCCGACCCACCTTGTTTGATAAAGACCCTTTATCTAGCGAGGGTCCTGACTCATCTCAGAAGGAAGAAATACAACACATAGAGACCAAGGACAATCTGAATGGATAGGCCTTGCTAGGTCTAACCCTTTAGGTTAGTATTATGAGATCATACCATTTCTGTTCAATTGCATTGCTATACTGCTCTCCCTGCTCTTTTGAAACTAAGCATAAAATTAGACAGCTTTCCCTGTATCTCTGAGTTTTCAATCTGAAAACGTCATGTCACATAAAGCTATGATCAAATACATTTGTTATTTTGTCCTGTTAATCTGTCTATTGCTAGCTTATTTCAGTAGACTCAAAAGTGAACCTTCGGAGGGAAAGTTTGAACTTCCCTATGACAAACATTTCAAAGAAACTTGTCTGTGAAGAATAGAAAAAGAAAGAAAGAGCATGTGAGTACAGGATAAAAGAGAAATACGGATTAGAGAAAAAAGTATTTTCTGTGTTTATGTCTTTTTATATAGATGTTTCTAAGGCATGTTTGAATATGAAAGTTAAGAATCTGTAAAGAGGCAGAGGAAGATATGGTAAAAATAAGTTACCCAAAATGCATGAAGACCAAAAAAGAAGTAAATAGAACAATGTTTGGAACAAGTATGGAAATTCTGGCATTTGAATGCAGCGAGTCCTTTTACTTTGTTTAATGATAGGGAAGAGAAAGAGTTGTCCAAATGCAGGTAGAATTTTAGATGTGGCCATGGGAAGATGACATCATTTCAGTATGAGAGCCTGTAGAGTGGAATGAGTGGTGGGATATTGAGAAAAGTAAAAAAGACATAAAGTTATCATTGCAGAAAGAGAGCGGAAAGGAGACTTTACCATTGACAAAGGGGAATTACTATTGGGCTTTAAGCCCTTCTTTGCCTGATTGAAAGGACGGGATGGACAAGAGCACTAGGCTATCTTTGTTCAAATTAGTAGATACAACACTGAGGGCATAGGACTTAATGAACTCAGGCTCTGCTTTAGACTTACTTGCCTCCTTCCTTCCTCCTTTTGTGCAGTGACGTTGAAACAAAAAGTTAATTGTCTTCCTGGACATACGGCAAACCTTTGAAATCCACCACTCAAGCAGAGATTATGTTAAACACTTGTATTCCCATCTCCATATTATATTTGAGTTAATCCCAGTTGTGCTATGGTTTAAAAAATTAAGAGGCAATAGTTAGAAAACAGAACATTGATATATTCTGAGCAAATTCAAGCTGTGCATTGAATCATAATTATTTATTTTTCCTTATAGGAAATTACAAAACAACTTTTAAATTATTTTCATCTACATCATCTCATACTTGACACTGGTACTAAAAGACATATTTAAATATTTTAACTATAATATTTTTAGAGCATTACACACCCAGACTGGTAAATTATATGAGGAAGTACATTTTGATTTTTTTTAATCAGCAATTTTTTACTCAAATTGCGCTGTTTTCCTTTTGGAGGACATAAAATAAGAAATTGACCTTTCTTCCTGGATGTTACTGGTTAAACATTAGTGATTTAAATTTGATTATTGACTTTTACCTTGTGGATTTTTTAAATTGCATTTTTGAGTTTTTAATTGAAGTATAATTCATATCCTAATGAGCTCATTAATCATAAATTCACAGCTCAGGAAATTATTACAGAATCAAGATAACAGTAAAATCACTCATGCAGTTAAAAAAAATAGTGTTACTACCAGCACCCTGGTTTTATTACATCATAAGTATATTTTGCCTTTTTGAACCTTGCGAAAATTGAGTCACACATGTATTCTGTTATTTCTGGCTTCTTCCACTCAACATTTGTTCTGTAATCATTCCATATTGTAATTGTAATTGTTTGTATCAATGCTGAAGAGTAGTCCATTTTATGAATCATTTATTTATATATTCGTCTCTACACGGACATTTGAACTATTTCTAGTTTGATATAAAGATAATTTAGCTACAAACATGCACGTCTTCTTTTTTTTGCATGTATAATCTCATCTTTGAAAAGTGAAAAATTTTCTAGTCGGGAGGCAGTTCTTTTAGGATTTTTCTTTT
>NW_016107652.1:99212-116241 GCF_001604975.1 Cebus imitator | reverse complement strand
TTTTCTTGTAAATCTGTTTTAGTTCTTTGTAAATTTTGGATATCAGCCCTTTGTCAGATGGGTAAACTGCAAAAATTTTTTCCCAATCTGTTGGTTGCCGATTCACTCTAATAATTGTTTCTTTTGCTGTGCAGAAGCTGTGGAGTTTGATTAGGTCCCATTTGTCTAATCTGGCTTTTATTTAGAAAATGAAGATAGTTTGCTTAATCTTTTGGATGCACCTACTCAAATATACATTTAAACTTTCACTTTCTACTACTCAACAAATAGAATATATGAAAAGTAATTTTTGAAATTTAACATATAGTTCATTTTTCCCATGAAAGAAAATATTATTTGATATGGTTGTATTAAAATACATCTCAGAAATATGAGTGTTATCATAATTAGGTAATTACATATAATTTTAATTATACATATGTAATTATAATTATACATAATTTGACTTATGCTGTATATTATGTAATTATATATAATTTTAATTATACATTTGTCATATCATCCAAGAACTTAGAGTTAAAATATATACTAAGTCACCTAATCAGTCCTTTTCTTTAGGATTATGCCCCAAAGATATTCTTCTCCTAAATATTATTTTTATTCTTCAAATGAATTAATTAATGAGACTGATCTTTTGTGTTCAATGAGCTTTGTTTATATTCAATCAGCAGCTCAAATTTTTTGTTTATATGTAGAATTTTATTATGCCTCTAAAGTGTAGCAACTCATGTGATATGGTTGTTAATATATATGTAAAGAAATTAAATTAAATGAGTTTCATTTATAAATAGGTTAAGTTTATGAATTGAAGTTGCCTGCAAGATTTTTTCCCCTAACCTGTCAGTATCTGTGATGTTGATAATCAGAATGGCAATCTATAGAAGATTATTGCTGAGCAAATGTCACCTCTAACACCTTTGGCTTATATTACAACCATCCCTGCCTATGTTGGAAGTTTGGTTTTCTGCAGTTCTGAACTGATGATACAGCTATTATAATACTGTGGTGCAGACAAGGGGGTCAAATCTATGCTAACTTCACAACCACTAAAATAGTATTTACTGTACACTGGGTTTTGACATTCAGATCATTTGGGCAGATACTTTTAACTTGAAAATAAATTGAATACATAGGTTAAAGCCTTCCACAAGCAGTATTAACTTACATGATCAGCACTTTCTTGGAAAATCACCTCAGGGCTGACTGATCTTAGCAGTATGTTTGCAGTATTCCCACATGGCTGAATTGTTCTTTTGTACTATTGCTAAGTTAGAAGTAAATACAAATTTCTCTTCTATGGTAGGCAAGCTAAGTAAGTATCTATACCTCAGCCTCTCTTTTTTCAGTGTGTGCGTGTGTTTACATTTATATGCATATAATATATATGTCACATATGTATATGAGAAGCTATTTTTCTTTCCTGTAAATATGTTAGCATATGTATAATATATATGTACATATGTGAGTGTATATGTATGTGTATGTATATTCAAAATCACAACCATTCCATGTCGATTTCAGTAAACTGCAGGCACATTCCTTAAGTTTTCAAGTAGAAAAAAAAAGAGAGAGGTGTCCTGCTGGTGCATGTGCAGTGATAATTACTAAGATAACTCTTTTTTAATTAGAAAAGTCAAATGATGCATCTTGTTGTTAGCAACAGACTTTAAATCCCAGTGGACATCTGCTACCACTAGAATATATTCTATTTGGCAGTGTAGCAAGTTGCAATGAAAATGAGGTGAAATACTTCCCTTGACCCTTTTGCAGGACTCTCGAAGTGGGTGGCTTGTTTACTTGGCCACTGCACTTAATCCGTTATGGGAGGGAGCACACAAGCGGAGGGTGCAGGAACCAGAGAGAATGAACGATGGAGTCTGCTGGTCGCTCTTTTCTGGCAGGCTCCCGCTCTGTGTGAGTCCCACAGTGGCATCCAAGCATACTGCAATGCTCTTTAAGCTCTGCTATCCAGGAGGTGGTATCTGTGAATTCCAGAGACGCAGAGGGCATGTCTTCTGATCAGTGCTCTTTTAGCAGTTGCCCTCTGTGGATGGCTAAGTTTTAACTAGTTCAGTGGAGGGCCAGGGTGACAGCCTTTTACACATTGCCTTCTTCATACCTGAGTTATTGTCTGGCATCTAGGAAGAATCAGTTCACATGAACAAATTGGAAGATGGTAAATGTGGAGAATTTTAATGAGCAGTGAAAGTGACTCTAATTGGAATGGGGAGCTAGAAAGGAGAAGGAATAGGAAGGTGGTATTCCCCTTGAGTTCGTCCCCTACTGAATCCTCTCTGACCATCCCCAGCTTAAGCGATTTCTGACCATAGTCTCCAACATACAGCTGCTGCTTCTCCTCTTGATATTCAGATGCTTTTCTCTTCTGTGTGTGTCTGTCTGCTGAGTCTCAGATTTGGGACTCTTATGGGCACAGGATAGAGAGTGAGGTGGGCCAGAAGGCAATATTCAGGCAGGAAAACAAGGATAATTCTCACTTTCAGCCACAGATCTAGGCTTGAGTATGGAGCCCTTGCCAGGAACCCCACCATTTTCTATCTAGTGTTTCACTGCTTCTGTCTGTATCAGGAGAAAAAAAAAAAAAAAAAGAAAGCTTTGGTTCCATGAGAGCCACTGTAACATTGAATAAGTTATTTAATCCATTTGAACCATAGTTTCTTTTTCCATTAACTAGAGTTGGTTATACTTTCCCTTTTAAAACTTAGGTGAGAATTTTTATGAAACACCTTCACAGAATTATTACAAGAATGTAATTGCTCAATAATTTATTTTTCTTTCTTTTTCTCAGTCACTGATCACCATATTCTGGTCAACGCTGGCTTGCATGTTCTGTCCCTGATTGACCCATGGTTTTGTTTACCTGCTGCATTTGGAAGCCCTGGAAACTGCTCAGAATAACGACATATGCACCGTTAGTAGACATTAGCATCTAGTTTTATTTTATGCATCAGTCAACTAAGTGCTGAGGACTGAAATATGAAAAAGACATGCCTTAAACATGCTTGTGCTTTAGTGGAGATTTGGCCTTAAGCCTAAATTGAGCTACTGCTGAGACCATGATTATGTCTTAAGCAGGGAAACAGTATAATATAAAACTTTATTTTTATTTTATCAGGGAAGTTATATATATATTTTTACGAAAACAACTTCAATTTTCTGATCTGTAAATTAGAGTTAATGATGCTACTCTGTAGTATCTTTGTGAGGATGATTGTTAATATTGTGTGAAGCATAAAGAGCAATGCTTCACACACAGTAAACGCAAAATGGTTTAAACAAGAAGAGTTTTGTTTTAACTCTCAGATGAAAACTTTGTTAGAGAATTAAATGCAATTAATAAAATGGTATCTTTGTATCAATAATCTGGTCTTTCTAAGTTGCTTCTTTTCTGAGCCTCTGAAGCCCTCTTGGCCTTTCCCAATCAGTATTGTTATGTGAATAATTAACAAAATAAGCTATAATTAAACCCCAAAGTTATTTTTTCCCATATGATTTTATATATTGGCTGAAATGCTTTTAATCTCGTAACTCAATATTGTATGTTATAAAGTGTTCACAATACCTGTTGTAGATTAAGTCCCTATCAAATATTTGCCATGAAAGAGGTTTTATTTTTCCCTTTGAGTCACTTTATTTAAAATGAGCCGTAGAACAGAATAATTATCCCAATTTTCTTTCTGAAGTAAACTTTTTAAGATAGTAGAATAAGTATCTGTTTACGATTCCCTTAGGTTCTTTGTTTGCCTTTTGTTAGGTTTTTTTTTTTTTAATTTCAGAGTACAATTTTTCTTCATCCTATGTACACTTGGAATGACTGTTTAAATTACATTTATGGTTTAAATTACATTTATGGTTTCAAGCATGCAAGTTCCAAAAGTTTGTCTCATTCACATTGTATGTCTGGTGGTCTCTTTAAAAGCTGCTAATATATTAATGATCTTCAAATCTGTATATTACACGTCTATTTCCTAGGTTCTACTCGCATATATTTAATGCCTGCTGGATATTTTCTCTTTGATAACCACATAAGTGCCTTGTCCAAAACTCAATATATATTTTCACTTGAACCTAACATATTTCCTGTCTTAGTAGCACGGTCACTCATCCAGTTGCGCAAGCCAATTTCTTGGGAATCATTCTATATTTTTCTCTCTCCTTCTCAAACATAAGTCTCCTGTCTCTGGTTCTTTCCAATGCAAGTGAGAATGTGTTATGGCTGTACTATCTCTAGTGCAAATTATGATAATGACAGGCTGCTGGTCTTCAGCTCTCCAGTCTGTTCACTGTCCTGCCAATGCTCAACATTTCTGTCAATGCCTTTGGACTAAAGACAAATCTGATTCTGCTACTGTTCTACTTGAATTCCTCCTTTTATCATATCTTACAGGCTAACAATTAACTTCTTAGAAAAATCCATATGTGCTCCATGACTCCATGCTTGTCTACATGTTTAGTCTCATACAAATAACAAAAAAAGTGCTTCAAGCATTCTAAACTGTATGAAACATCCCAAATGAGACATGACCCATCAGACTCTTCACCTTCTACTCAGTTTTTTTTTTCTTTCAGCCAATACTGATCACTTCTCCTTTGGTACCTCCTGTTTCTACTTTAGAAATCTAATTGAAGGTCTTCTACTCTATGACTGCTTCTTAAGCTGCTGAAATAATGTTTGTATCTCTATTATATATTCTCCTAATTACTAGATCATTTTGAAATAGAAAGTAACATAAATTGTAATTGGATGTTTATGAAGCTTTTCATCCCAGCTCTTCTGTGGGTGCTTGAAAAGTAGAGATACAGCCTATGCTTGGCACAATATTTGAGGTTTGATACAGAGCAGGGTGTTAGTAAATGTTGGTTTACTTTATTAATGTATTAATAATTATCTAACTCAAAACTTTAAACTAGACTACAGAATAGTCTTTCAATGTCAAATTAGGGTGTTATTAAGTAAGTCCACAAGTAGACTGTTTCTTTTTAGAATTACCCACTGTTAGCTTCAAGATTTACTGCTTGCTTAAAGCTCTGACACTATAAGGGTATATGTTAACTTGGAGATTTCTTGTCAGAAGAAAAAGTAAAACTCCAATAGTTATGACTGCATTGTCCTGTATGATATTCACCAGCTTTGTGTTAAATACAGAAACTATAAAAAGTAAGCCTGAGCCTAGAGCAGAAAATTTCAAGTCACAGACTGGATGGATTAGGATGAAGTAACTATTCAAGTGCTATTACTTAATGCTTTAAATTCTTATGGCCAATCAGCTGAATTGTATTTATTGCTTTCAAGTTAATTTTGGTTTTATAAACTATGAAATATATCAATCTCAAATTACAACACCATAGTATAGAAATAAAGGCCTCAGTTCTGGGAGGTAAGCCCATTCGATTCTACCCTTGAATAATGGCATGAATTAAGTGAGTCTCATTCTGCCAGTGTGTTGATAAGAAAAGTGATTACAAATGATAATATTTCTACCTCCATTCATATCTACCTTCCAAGAATGTTTCAATCTTTTTATAAAACAAACTACAATGCTTCGTATAATTAGAATTTGAATTATTCAACATTTATTTGTATCTGAAAATAACCCAGTTGATATAAATAATAAATGTTTAAGAAAAAAAAACTATTCACAGGAAAATTTACATTGGTTAAAACTCATTATATTGAAATAGTTTTTGTTTTATAATTTGATGTACATAACATCCAAATTCAAACATGCATTTTTAATCTATTTAGCAAAGAATTGAGTTCATTTGATGATAAATTGTGTAGGGCTATAAGCAATTAACATAAAGCTCTCCATGACATTTCGGGTTAAAGATAGTAATCATTCTTATTGAAAGACTCACCAACTATATTTCTAGTTATCTCTGTTAACCTGACAATATATATTGCCACATTTATTGTAACTAATATTTAATAATGATTTAATAATTGTATTTAAGCCTCACATCCTAATAATAATAATATTTTCATTTTTCAGTTACAATTGCAACATGAAACCATCATTTCAAAAAAGCAAAGTTATATATAATAGTATTAAACTCAGTTTTATGATAAATATTAATTTTCAGTAAAGATTTCACAGGTTTTATTTATGTATGTAAAATACATGAATAAATGTAAAGATATTGATTATCTAAAATTACTTTATATTGACAGATTTCTCATATAATTATAATAGCCTTAAAGTCCCAGCTCAGATTTTAGCCAGTCCCAAAACTGCCTCAGAATTCTGTAGACTGATTATTAGAAGGCATAAGAAGGAAACCAATTTATAGCAGTTGCAGAACAACTAGGGATAGACTGCAAATGGATCAATGAGATGTTACAGCCACCCAGATTACATCCTGTCAAAAGCTTCTCAAAAACTAGTAATGAAAGACAACCTCTGTCAGCAGTAGTCATGGAGTTGTTATACACTTTTAATAGAGCAATTTTGAGATCATGATGTGCACAGAATCCTACTTAAAATGGCTCAAATGAGCTCACCTATCTCAAGCAAGGCTGTAATTGATTTAGAAAAGACTTTCCATGCACACTGAAATTTGGTCTCCAGATATCTTTAAATTTTGTTTTTAATTTTCTTGAACCCCATCTCCTCCAAAAATATAGATAAGAATGACAAAGGAAATTTTGGAAAGAATATCAATAAATTCAACAATCCTGTACTTAATTTACCTATTTTTTATTACTTTTTTCAAGTCTATAATTTTAAGATTTCACGTTATCTGTCCAATATATAAACTTATTTGATTTTTTCCATGCAATAAAATTAACTGCTTCCTAGGTGGCTGGCCATAAATGAAATAACACTCTATTATATATGGTTTATATCTGGGAGAAGCTTAGTTGCCTGAAAGCTGAGTAGTAACTAAAAACTCTTAAACATAATAACGTATTAGTATACTCAAAAATAAATTCTTCTGAGGTCAATAGTTTCAGACCAGCCTGGGCAACGTGGTCAACATGGTGAAACCTGTCTCTACTAAAAATACAAATTTAGCTGAATGTTGTGGCACATGCCTGTAATTCACTTGAGGGTCTGAAGCAGGAGAATTTCTTGAACTTGGGAGACAGAGATTACAGTGAGCTGAGACTGCACCACGGTGCTTCAGCCTGGGTGACAGAGCAAGGCTCCATCACAAAAAATTAAAAATAAAAATAAAAAATAAATGAATTCTTCAGTACTTTAAAGTTAAGACACTGGTAGGCAGTGATAGTTTTCATCAGTAAATTAAAGGCTGCTGAAATCAATGTGGAATACATTGTTGGGAAAAGAAATTTAGTAAGAGCATACTTAGATTTATTCGGTAAACAGATTCAAATTACTTTTGAAGAAAACATAGTAAAACTTGGATCAGCAGTTAATAATATAATTTAGAGAAATGAGAAGAAAATAGAACACAGAATTTGGGAAAACAAGTAGATGATAATATGCTAAAAGTAATGTGTGAATTTGAATTATCCAAATGGCGTGCACCCATGTCATTCATGTGCTTACATTAAACATACAAAGCAATTTCCAAGTATATTCTCTCTCTCTTTCTCTTTAGGAGACATCATCTCGTTCTGCCACCCACGTTGAGGCATGGTGGTGTGATCATTACTCATTTTAGCCTCAAACTTCTTGGCTCAAGTAGTTCTTCCACCTCAACCTCCTGAATACATGTGTGCACCACCATGCCGAGCTAATCCTTTTATTTTGGGCAGAGACAGACAAGAGTCCTGTTATGTTACCGGGGCTGAATTGGAACTCTTGGCCTCAAATGCTCCTCCCACTTCACCTTTCCAAAGCACTGGGATTACAGTAGTGAGCCACAGCACCTTGCCTTTAATGAAACATATATTTTTTTTTAATTATCAGTGCATTGTGTGAAGGCACAGTGCATTGATTGCTGGTGAAGGTAATGTTACCTATAGATGTAGGTACAATGAACAACTATGCACATATTTCCTCAGTCAACTTTCTTACTCAGGAGATACAAAGTATTATAAATATCTTTAAGAAAGGAGAAATTTAATGATTATTTAATAAATGCTCCTCCTGGCACTGGAAAGGTATTAGTCATCATTTTTCCCATGAAAGAATATTAACACATCTAGTAAGTTGCTTAGCATATGTTAATTTCTCAATAATGTCTATTGAAAAACTAATTCTGAAGGAATTTCAAACATATTACAAAAAGTTATCTATATGCTTGTTTCAATATTCATTTATAATTTCAGCAGTATTCAAAATATTTAGCAATAGACTGAGCAAGAACAGACAGAAAATGTTGTACAGTATTTTTTATACATTGAAAGAGGCACCTGGATGACTTTTGTGGTACCAAGTCTTAGCAAAGACTTTCTTGGGCTCCTCAGGAAAAAGTGATATTTGATGAGATGAGACTGATGTGAGGACTGGAAAAGCATATTTTTTCCAACCTGTATGGAAATAAATGTCAAGTTATTTAACAATTGTCAAGGCTACATTGGCTCAGAGTGACTTAATATGAACCATTATATGTATCTGTCTTTACCAGTGTGTATATTTATACCTAACTTGTGAAACACACAAATATACTAATTTTGTCTTAGATATAAGGGGCATAAGTAGAAACGCTTTGCTAAAATTATCGTTGGTGTTAGAAAACCTGAGTTTTATTAGTTATTTCTTATCTGATTAGCTATCTAACCTTAAGAAGTTCATTTAATCTCATTGCACTTAAGTTTTATCACTTGAATTACAGGTATAAAATATATCTCCTATATATCAGGAAATTGAAAAGACATTATGATTGTGTAAGATATGATTAAATAGTAAAACTTTATGTTAGATTGTAATGCAAAATAGTCATATATTACATAAAATTTATTCAGTGTATGCATTACATAATGCCTCATTCACTTCTACTATCCCAAAAAGTTTTAAAAATAATGACACTTTTTAATTACTATTCAATAAAGAGAAAAATAGGTAAGCCCAATAATTAGTACTTTTATCACTTCCACTGAGTATACTTTAACTTCATTTGTTCCACTCTTACATTTGCTACAAATTTTAATATTTTTAACAGAACAAATTATATTTCAATATTCAACTTCTGTGTAACCAAAAAATAAAACATCACGGTAAAATGAATAAGAAAAAACATATTTGCAATTCCAGACAAAAATGGCACATCTTTAATCATAAATGAACCCTTCAGAAATCAGTACAAAGAAATTAACATTACAAGGGAAGTGAAAATAAAAGGAACAGAGGAAAATGGAATAGCACAAATGAGTTATAAGGCTATATGAAGATGATATACTTAACATTAATAGCTGAGAAAGCAATTTCATTATAAATTACATTATAGATCCTTACAAATATTGATCTGATGTTTGTACATTTAGGAAATAAATAATTCTCAAATACTGGGAAACCTAGTCTAGTCATGGGGCGTATACTCAAAAACATAGATTTTTGCATAAACTCGGCCCCAGCTGTTCCAAACCACAGGACTCACTCCAACAAAGTAGTTGGATACACACCCACACACATACACATACATGTTTACTACATCAAAAATGTGCAAATAATATATCATCACCAAAGACACTACTTATGTATCAACTGGTTTATAAAATATTAGACTGGGGAGAAGAAATAGAAAAAACGTACTTAAGTAAAAATACTACATTTCACAAAATTCATGACCTTTGAATTCTTACAAAACATTTTTGATGAATCAGTTTTATATTTACCCTATGATACAGATTTTAATTTCATATTTATTATTATAGACTGAATGTTTACGATTCTTCTCTCAAGGGTCATAAACTCTTGTTGATTTCAATTCAATATGTTGAATTTCTGTCTCCCAATGTGATGGAACTAAAAGGTAGGGTCTTTGGGATGTAATTAAGTCATGAGAGTAGAACTCTCATGAATAATATTAGTCCCCTTATAAAAGGATTTCCAGAGAATTCCTTTAATGTTTTTGCCATGTGACAATATAACTGAGAATCTGAGAGTCTGCAACCAAGAGGAGGGCCCCCAACAGAAACCGAACATGATGGCACCCTCTTGTTGGTTTTCCAGGCTTTAGAACTGTGAGAAATAAATCGATATTAACAAGCCACTTCATTTATGATATTTTGTCACACTAGCCTGAACTGAGTAAGACAAATTTAGAAAGACTTCAAGATGTTAGTATTACCGTTTTGTGTGTTCAATGTTCATTTTCTGTACCCATATATTTTCCATTCAGATTGCTATTTATTGCTTCCTCTAATTCCCTGTTTTCTTCTGAGAAGTAAACAATTCTCATTTATTATCTCTTTCACCTCAGATATGTTAATGATAAATTTCTTTGTTTTGATTTTTAGGAAAGCATTATTTTACTTCTTTTTGTAAAGACATTTTCACTAGATATAGAATCCTAAATTGTCATTTTTAAAATTTTGGTATTTTGAAGATAGATTTCATTCTGTCACTTTTTTTCTGGCTTCTACCAATTCTATTATTAAGCCAACTAACATTCTTATTGTTAACCCCTCATTTAAATATTTATATTTTCACAGATGTTCTTGAGATTTTTTCTTTTTCTGGTCTCTCCAGTTTGAATTTGTGCCAATAGATTGCTTTCATTGTGTATAATTTGGTGTTTGAAGAGCTTTTTGAATCCACAGGCTGGTATATTTCATCCATATGGGAAACAATCATTAATTGTCTTTTCAGTATTTTTTCTTTTACAACATATTTACCCTATTCTTCTTACAATCCAAATATTTTTATTTAAGATTTTTTCCGTGTCCACTTGTTGTTTATTCTCTTCATTATCTCTCAACTTTTTTTTTTCTATTTCTTGACTTCAATTTTGTTACTTTTTAGCCAGTTTTCAGTTCACTCATTCCATTTTCTGCTTTGACTATACTGCTTTAAACCAATCTATTGATACCTTAAATTACAAATTATATTTTACAGGCTTAAAGTCTCTACTCTAACCTTAGGTTGCATTCTCAGCTTACAATTAATTGTAGAGTTCAACTGAGAGCCTATTATACTCACTGAAGCACTTTCCACTAGCATTAAGAGACTGGAAACAAAATCTACTGTTTTATCCAAGTTTTTATTTTAACTTCTAAGTTGCTTACCTCATATAGGTTCATACTTAAACAGTTTTCCAAGAGACAGACCAGGCATATGGCTGAGATGTCTAGTTCCCATTTGTGTCACTTAATCCTGGTGTCATGACAAGAATTCTGTTGGACATCTGTTCTGCAGTAGCTGTTCACTATGCTGAGCTTTTAAATTACTCTCCTGTTCAGTCCAGAATTTGAATGCTTACCTAGGAATATAGCATCCATAGATCATTAGCAACTTTTCTTGAGAATAACTTTTTTTCTGATTTTAGCCCCATTTTCTATACTTTGTTTCTGTAGTTTCCTGAAGGATTTCAAAGTGTATTTTTCTTTCTTTTCTGGCTTTGTCAATTGGTACATTGTTTTGCCAATACCTGTTTTATTTCTTCTAGAAAAATAATGATTAAAAATTTGACTTAAAAATTATGTCTGGAGCTACGTTAAAATATGAGTTAAATTTAACTCCATTTAAATCTAGCGTGCTTTCTACTCTGCATGTGGACCCTGGCTGACAAACGTAAAGTTAAAACAAAATAAGTAACTCCTCATGTTTGCACAACACAAAAATAACCATTGGATCTTAATCTGGAAACCCTCTTAGTTTCTTAATCCATATTTAAATAACATTTATGGTTTGGTCCACTATATAATTGACAAGTTTATTCATTTTATTTTCAAAGTACAATGAATGGAAATGTCGTTTAGATGACATTGTCTTGGACAATTGCATTTGCATTTTCAACAAGTTGTATTGCACATATGTTTGATTTTTAACTGAGATAATACAGAACAGGTTGCATGTATAATGCGAGCAATATAACATAAATCTTCACAATATCTTTCATACAGTCTAAAAGTCAATAATATCTCAGTGATGTTTACATTTTCTCAAACTAATATAGGCCTTACATTGCTATTTTCAATTACTGCTACCATTATAAAGTGTGGAAGTCTGGCACTTTGTTAGTAGCAGAAAGAAAATAATCATATCAAAACTGAAAAGATACGTAATTACATATAGCAATACAGCAACATATTAATTTAATTTAATTGCAAAAATATAATCAAGATATGCTTCAGAACCCAAATTCAACTTTCGGTTGAAGCTGGTCTTTTTTTCTTGTTAAAAAATTATATGCTTTGAAACTCTGCACAGGTAAACTACAGTTTATGGGTCATTAAAGAAATTTTAATATTGAGTGTAGCCAATAGTTCCCTAGTTAGCAATTACTTGACTCAAATCCAGTGAACATTTATGATCTGAGTCAGCAACTTTCCTCATACCTGGCATCACTCAAAGCTAAGTGAGAAATGAATGACATTTGGAACTTTTCATGAATGAAATATTATATAATAAGGCATAGATTTTCTTGTTGAGAAGTCAAAGTTAAATATTGATCATCATTAGAACTCTTTATAACGATATCCACACTCATTCAAAACAAATTTATCTCAATGAAAATCTAATTTACTAATAAAAAACATACCTTCCCTGCATAGTTTGTTTGAACACATTATTGCTGAAAGCCTTCAGAGCAACTAGAGGCATCCTTTACTTCTAACCATAGTGCTTTATATTCATACAGTTAATTAAAATAGAGCCTGCTATATAAATAAATGGGGTCTTCTTGGGGGGCAGATTAGAAAATAGTTAAAGAAAAATAATATTGTGATAGCTGGGAACAAAGAAATTTCACCAGAAAAAATAATGTTGTTTTTCACATGGTGAAATACTGTACTGTACAATATTACAAATAATATATTTTTTGTTAGGTGAAATTATATAGGCAAACAAAATTGTATAATTAAACTGATCGAATAATTTTAAGAAAAATACCTAAATATAAAGGTTTCTAATATTTACATGGAATATGAAGTATTTAAAAATAAAACATGCTTCATAAAATATAGAGGAGTATGGAATTGAAAATTGATAAATTCTAAGAAGCAGGATGGTGTTTTCATTTTCAGTAAGGAGGACAGGGTTCCCAGCAAGCCAATCATCCGGTACATGTTGGATCCAATCTTTGAACATGGTGTAATTACTTAAAGCTCCAAAAAACCAAAATGAAGCAGTTGGATTTTGAACATTGTTAAAACAGGAACAAGAGATGGTCACATTGCACGTTCCTTATGTCTCAGTTTATTCATTTTACATTTGTTTGTTTGTTTAGACTTCAGACTAAAAGCTTTTCCACATGGTTAAAACTAGTCCCCCAAAACCTTATTTTCTGGCCAGGAAACATAGAAGCCTTTTATCAAGAAAAAAACCATGAAATAGAATCAGGAAAACTCCAAGAAGGAGAGACTCAGAAAAAAAGGAATTATTAATTGTGTGGGTAGAGTAACCCAGTCACCTGGTTGTTCTCTGAACCTCACATGTGAAAAGAAGATTAAGTACCTTGCAAGTAAAGCTGACACAACTAAAGCCAATTCTAAATTTCTTTCTACTGCAGGTACAACAGTCTACAATTTGAGTCTAAAGTTAATTTAAACAAAAAGTAATTTGTAAGCGTTAAGAACATTGGGTACAATTAGTAAAATTCTCAATCTCTGCAATATAGCATTTATAATATCTGTGACACAATAATGCAAGACCCAAACTGTAAAGTACCAGGGACTGTGATCCATTCTTGTTTCAAGAGATCAACAAATGTCAATCCTGAAGTGACACAGTTGAGAAAAAATATATTCACAGAAGCCATTATTGCTATGCTCAATGTAGTAAAGTTATATACAATTTAAATAAATGAAAGCTTAAATCTCAGCAAAGAAATATATAACAAAATGGTCAATCATAAAACTGAAAAATTCAGTATCTAGAACAAACAAAATAACAGAACGAAGTTGAAAGATAAATGTGACAGAAACTTGAACAAAAAATTATTCAATTTGAGTAAAAGAGATAAAAGAATTGACACAATTAAAAATAGCTTCATGATCTTTGGGACAATATCACATCTAACATATCGTTCATTTGAATCCCGGAAAGAGAAGGAAGAGAAAGTGGACTGCCCCAGAATGAAAAACAAGTAAGTGATAGAATAATGGACAAAATCCTCTCTCATATTTTGAAGGACATAGCTTTAAACTTTCAAGAGCTCAGAAAAGCTCAACAGAAAAAAAAAATTGAACTGCACTTCACTTAGACATATCAAAGCCAACTTCTGAAAACTAAGGATAAAGAAAAAAATCTCAACTGAAGCCAGAGAAAAATGATAAAATAATAAGTACCTGATCAAAAACAATTGAGAACAAACGTCTATGGAGCAATATCTTTAAGATACTAAAAGAAGGAAAACCATCTACCCTTTTTATGGATTTAGCAAAAATATGCTTCAAGGTAAGGTCATTGAAAGGTATATTCATGAAAAAGAAAAGGAAGATAATAATAGATTGTTCTCATACAAAATGTACAAGAAATACTAAAAGTTTTTCAGCTTGAAGAAAAATGAAACTGGAAAAAAAATCTCAATCTTTAGAATTGAATGAAAATATTGGAAATGGTAAATATGTGGGTAAAAATAAAATCTATTTTTCTTGATGTATTTAAAATATATGTGATTGTCCAAAGTAAAAATCATGCAATATTATTGTGGGAATATGTAGAATATGTCATTTAAAGCACAGAGGAAGCTGGGCATGGTGGCTCACACCTGTAATCCAAGTTCTTTGGGAGGCTGAGTTGGGCGGATCACCTGAAGTCAGGAGTTCAAGATCAGCCTGACCAACATGGTGAAACTCCATCTCTACCAAAAATACAAAAATCAGCTGGGTGTGATGGCAGGCACCTGTAATTCCAGCTACTAGGAAGACTGAGGCACAGAATTGTTTGAACCCACGAGGTAGAGGTTGCAGTGAGTGAGCTGAGATCGTGCCATTGAACTCTAGCCTGGGCAACACAGCAAGACTCTGTCTCAGAAAAACTAAAAACAAAAAACAGAGGCTGATGGGGGCTGGACCTAATATAGTTGCAATTTTTCTATGTTATATTTAACACTTAATAGGCTGTGAAAATTTAAGTATAATATTGTAATCACAGAGAAATTATAAAAAATATACAGATGTATACCTAAAACATCACTATATTAATAGCAACAAAACTGAAATATTTTTGCATAATAAAAGTGGAAGTGAATATGAAAACAGAGGAGACCATAGTAAACATATAATAGATGATATAAGTACAATCATAGCAATCATTACATTCAACGTTAATGAACTAAACTCTGTAATTAAAAGTCAGATATAACAATAGATAAAATCATAACACTAAATTATATACTATCTGCACAAAGTTTATCTTAATTATAAAGGCATAAATAGGTTGAAAATGATGAGTGGAAAACTGTGTACAATACAAACCATAAATACAGACTGACGTGGCTATAGCAGCATCAGAGGGAATAAAGTTGGAGACAAAGAATATTAGAAAAAAATAAGAGAGAATTTCGCAGTGATGAAAGGTTGACTTCTCAGCGTGACTTAAGTATCATAAGTTTTTATGCATCTAATTAAAGAGTCTCATTATTACAGAAGGCAAAACTTGGCAGAGACAATGAAGAAAGAAAGAAGTGTTCAATCAGAGTGGAAATGTTAACACTCTCTTAGCAATCAAAACCACAACTAGTCAAAGAATTATAACATATAGAGAATTCAAACACCATCATCAACTGTCTTGGCTTAAATTATACGTACAGGGCACTATAAACAATAAAGACAGAATATCATCTAGGGTGTACTTGGATCACTTACCAGGATAAAACATGCTCATCCAAAAAAAAACACACTTCAGAAAATGTGGTATGTTTGATATTATATGCAGTATAACATGTAATGTATAAATAAATAGTAAATTAGTAACAAAGTAATTCAGGACAGTTCAAATATTTGGAAATTATTCCTCATATTTGAAAATAAATATGGGTTAAAGAAACAATCTCCAGGAATTATTGTCTCCAAATTCATGTCAGAAACAGATATTGCAAGGAAGATAAAACAAGACAAAACTTTAAACTTATATCCCCAGTACCATAAATGAATAACTTTTAACAAAATTTAAGTCAGAGAATACAGCAATATATATACAGTGAAAGAGTCAGGTCTATCCCAGCAATGCAGAGTTGACTTAACCTGCAAAAATTACATCAGATAATTTAATCTATTCATAGAAAAAGAGGGAACTATATCCACATTAGCATCTCCAAAGCTGTGAAAAAAGATTTAAGAAGATTCAACACATATTCATAACTCTCACAGAACAAGAAATAGAATTGAATTTTCTTTATCTAACAAAGGGATTTATAAAAATTATACTCTCTCTTTCTCAGACACACACACACTACAAACTACAGAATACTGACATGCATTAAAGAACACTGAAATAATTGAAAAGGCATATAATGTCAATACTTTGGAAAATAAGGTTTCAACTTACAAAAATTTGCTGATACATATATAGGTCAACTCCATACAAATCCAGCAGGTATTTTGGTAGAAATTGGCAAGCTAGTTCTAGATATTATAGGAAAATATAACTGCTAAAGCAAATTTTAGAAAGTAGAACTACGCCAAAGTGCTTACTGTACCTAATCTTGATTTATAAAAAACAACAAGGACGGGCACAGTGGCTCACACCTGTAATCCCAGCACTTTGAGAGTCCAAGGGGGGCTGATCATGAGGTCAAGAGATCGAGGCCATCTTGGTCAACATGGTGAAACCCCATCTCTACTAAAAATACAAAAATTAGCTGGGTGTGGTGGTGCACACCTGTAGTCCCAGCTACTTGGGAGGCTGAGGCAGGAGAATCACTTGAACCCAGAGGTGGAGGTTGCAGTAAGCTGAGATTGAGCCATTGCACTCCAGCCTGGTGACTGAGATTCCAT
>NW_016107652.1:57357-99197 GCF_001604975.1 Cebus imitator | reverse complement strand
AAAAAAAAAAAAAAGAAAAGAAAAAAAGGAAGGAAGGAGAAAAGGAAGGAAGGAAATTAAGAGTTGGTAAAATAAAAGACATATAGATCAACGAAACTGATAAGATAGTCCAGAAATAGATAGATCCTCACACAAATTCAATTGCTTTTTTTATTTTTACTTTCATTTTAAAAATATTAAATTCAGGGGTACAAGTGCTGGTTTGTTACATAGATAAACTTATGTCATGAGGGTCTGTTGTACAAATTATTCCATTAGTCAGGTATTAAGCCTAGTACCTATGAGTTTATTTCTGATCCTCTCCATCCTCCCTTCATCTGCCCTCCAGTAGGCCTCAGTGTGTCTTCTTTCTCACTCATAAGTGAGAACATGCAGTATTTGGCTTTCTTTTCCTGTGTTAGTTTGCTAAGGATAATGGCCTCCAACTCCATCCATTTCCCTGGAAAGAACATAATCTTGTTCTTTTTTATAGTTGCATAGTATTTCATGGTATACATGTGCCACATTTGGCCAATCATGGTCATTTAGATGGATGCTATATATTTGCTATTGTGAACAGTGCCACAGTGAACAAATGTGTGCACATCTTTATAAGCTATAAATCCATAAAAGGTGAACAATAAGTGTGAACAGACATTTTTCAAAAGAAGAAATACATATGGCCAACAAACATACAAACAAAAGTTCAACATCACGGATCATTAGAAAAATGCAAATCAAAACCACAATGAGATACCATCTAATACCAGTCAGAAAGGCTACCATTAAAACATCAAAAAATAACAGATGCTGGTAAGGTTGTGGAGAAAAGAGAATGCTTATCCACTCTTGATGGGAGTGTAAATTGGTTTAACAATTGTGGAAGACAGTGTGGTGAATTCTCAAAGACCTAAAGGCGGAAATACCATTGGACTCAGCAATCCCAATACTGGATATATACTCAAAGGAATATAAATCATTCTATCAATTGCTTTTTGACAAAATTACTCCATAATTCAATGTGGGAAGGAAGGAAAGCCCTTCTAGAAAGGGTATTATGGGAGAAAAGAAAGCATTAACACTTAGCTTACACATTTTTTTTCCAATTTGATTACCCTAAATGTGAAAGCCCAAACTAAAACTTCCTCAAAGCCCATCCAGTACTTAGGTTTCTTATACAGTACACAAATAGAGCACATTATAATATTAAGAAAAATGAAGAGTTTAAGCTTTATTCAAAATGAAAAACTTTTGCTCTTTGGGTGTTTCTATTAACAAAGTGAAAAGGCAAATTATATTGTGACTCAATGCAAAACTCAAAAATAAGCAGTCCAACAAGGCAATAGCGGTGGGAGGTAAAATGTGACTACCAGTTTGAAAAAGTTTAACAGTTTCTTAAAATGTTAGTAAGCACTGATCATTAAACCCAGAAATCCCACTGCTAGGCATTTAACAAAGAGAACTAAAAATGTATTAGAATCAAATACGTGTACATGAGTATTCATAATAGCTTTAATCATAATGGCGAAATTTGCAAATAAAACAAACGTTCACTAACAGGTAAACAGAAAACAAAATATCCCGTTTTCACCCAGGAGGACATTAGACAAGGGTAAAAGGAGCCAGACTATTGATAAAAGCAAACCTAGTGTAAATCTCAAAGGCATTAGGTTCTGTGTAAAACAAATCAATATTAAAAGATTACCTACTCTATGATTCTGCTTATGTAACATTTTTGAAATGACAAAATTATGAAGAATGAGAACAAAATAGTAGTTGCCAAGCAACAGAGATGGTGTGTGGGAGGGGTGAGAATATGAAATGATAGAATGAGGGATTCCTTTTTGGTAATATAATAATTCTGTATTTTATTTAGTTGGTGGTTATACAAATCTCTATATGGGACAGAATTTCACAGAAATGTACACACACTTATGTGAATACATGTAAAGAAATGATACAAACTGAATATGGTATGTAGTCTATTTAAAGATAACCAAATCATGGTTTGTATATCCTACTACAGTTATATAAGGTATCACCTGTCAAAGAAGCAGAATGAAGTATTCAGTGGATTCTATGTGATATGTAGGGGTGACTCCTGCTATACCAAGCAACATAGATGAATCTCAAAATCATGTTGAATGAAGTAAGCCAGTCACAAAAGATAGTATGACATATGAGTTTATTTATATAAAAAGGCAAATTGGTTATAATGACAGAAAGCAGGTCAATGTTCACAGAGGCCAGCAGCCAAGAGAAGTATAGAGTGCAAAGCAAGCTCTGGGATGATTGAAATGCTCTACGTTTTGATGGTATTAGTGGCTTTACAGGTTTGTGCAACACTCAAAACTCACCAAATTGTATAATTTTGGATGGTGCAGTTCATTGTATGTGAATTATTCCTGAATAAAATGACATAAAGTAAAACATAGGAAGGAGGAAGTTGCCATTGGAGTGTTTCAATTCTACCCATAATATGTTAATAGAAGTAATGTTTAATTTCTTTAGAAACATTGTTTGAATTTGTTTGTTTACACTTATATTTGTATTTAATTGTATTTTAAAATTATAGAAAAAATTTAAATTAATAAGGAAATGCAAGATTTTTAGCCTCTGCATAAATGTATTTCAAAGATTTGTCAAAAATATATCAAAGTGTAGCTATTTCAATTACATTCAATAAACTTCATCCACAGTTTGCAAAGTAAATGTTTTCTCTCTAGTCAGGTCATAATAAGCCATCAAGAGTAACTAGATATTTTGTGTGTGTGTTTCTGCTGACTTATATAGTCAACGTTTTTTAAAAATTATCTTTATATAAGGAGTAGAAAAGCTAAACCAGTGAATAATTATAAACATTTATATTGTTGCATTTATGGCATTATATTATCTTATTATCTTTAAGCTTTTTTTACTCTAATTTAATATAAATTTTCCTAATGAAAATTTGGAACATTATTTTTACAATGAGCTCATTTTATTTTTTGTCTTGCTCTGTCTTCCAGGCTGGAGTGCAGGGGCACGATTTTAGTTCTCTGCTGTCTCCACCTCCTGGGTTCAAGCAATTGTCCTGCCTCAGCCTCCCGAGTAGCTGGTATTACAGCCATGCACCACTGCAACTGGCTAATTTTTGTATTTTTAGTAGAGATGAGATTTTACCATATTGGCCAGGCTGGTCTCAAACTCCTGGCCTCACGTGATCTGCCTGCCTCAGACTCCCAAAGGGCTGGGATTACAGGTCTGAGTCACCACATCTGGCTACGTTGTGCTTTTTGTAGAATGGGTTTGCCAGAAGCAGACTCTGAGATAAAGAATTCTGTGAGGTTGGTTTATTAGAAAGAAAACATTTCCAGAAAGGACCAGTATGGAGTGGGAGATTGGGCCTGGGAAAGGGAGAAGGGCAAGCATGTTTTGTGATATTAAGTCCCACTGAGCTCATAAAGCAATGTAGGTTATACTTCAGTGAAATTCAAATCAGTTGACCCAAACCAATCAGACCTTAGCTAAGGACTGTGCTTGAGGAGATGTAAATTTGCAGGCACTTCCAGCTACCCCTGCACTTGCAGAAAACGTGATCTCCAGGAGAATAAGGGCAGCTCCTCCATAAAGGCCCTCAGTTCTGGTTGTTGGTAACAAAAGGACACTGAAGAGTAGTGTGCACAAAATTGATGAAGGAATATGACGGTGAACAGACAAAGCAACACCAACATCTGTTGCAGCCTTAGATACACTCATGCTTCACCCTGGTTCTTTACACTGATTCTTCAGAATGATAACCCCTCATGATTCCAAAGGGGTGAACACTACAAGGGAACAAAGAGAACGATTAACTATAGTTAATCGAGGATCAACTACAATTCCTGCTGCTGAAGTTGTTGCCAAGGTTATAATTGCCAAAAGATATTTCAAATCTATCAGAACAAATCACTGCACTTTTGAGGTTGAAAAGACAGTCTCTACCACCCACTGTAGTTTACCCTATCACTGAGTCTACACTTTGGTAGTGTATTGTGCTCGCCTGAGTACCCTTCAGGACTCACATTTCTGTACCTCTGGCCACTATTCACTTGCCTGGTAATTACCTGACCACAGTTCAATAATGGGAGCATGAAAAGATGACCAGTGGATTCCTGAGGTTTCCAGACTTACTTTTTCCCATGCACATTCAATGTCTAATATCCTACCATCTCATGATGTTCAAGATAAGAGTTTGTTTCATTTATTTGCCTACTTGCTTACTGTAACAAGTATATAAAATGACCAGATTGTAGTGGTACATCTATTTTCAGTGGAAGCCTTAATGTGTTTCCTGGTGTATCCCAGGAATTCTAGATACTGAGTTTAAAATAGTAAGGACAGGAAATATATATTATTCACATATCTTCCTTGGAGTGAAGGTGAGAAGAGACAGTCTTACTTCAGCCCCAGGATTCCCAGAAATGTTTATTCATTCTTTCAGAGGCATTGAACTACATAGTGGCCACGGATGTTTGGCATATACTGCACGTTGAAAAACAGTATCCTAAACCTATAGTGTGCCATTGAGATAGGAGGCAGACTCAACTCAGGAGGCAGGATTCAGACACTGGACCCAATCGAGGACTCGCAAAAATAGGGACAGGGCAGAAGAAGTAGCTTTCTTTACAGATATGCCCACCCATGTGCCATGTTTATTTACCATTGCCATGGCAACACCCAGGAATTACTGCCTCTTTCCATAGCAATGACCTGATGACCCAGAATTTACTACCCTTTCCTTAGAAATTTCTGCATAAACTGCCCCTTAATCTGCATGTAATTAGAAGTAGGTTTACATATGACTACAGAAATGCCCTGAGCTGCTACTCTCAGCACACTGACTGTGGGGTAGCTGCTCTGCTCTGCAGGATCAGTCGTGGAGCTGTAACACTGCCTGAGCTGTAATAATACCACTGGAGCTATAACACTGCCACTTCAGTCAAGCCATTTTCTTCTACGACCATCACACTCTTGAAATATTTCCGGAGCAAAGCAAAGAACCCTCCCAGACTAAGCCCCAATTAGGGGCTCACCTGCCTTGTATCACCATCAAGGATTTCAAATTGGCACTTTAGTTATATCTTTAAGAGGTCTTCCAATGGTCTATCAAAGTGGCACCCCTAAGTAATTTACTATGATGCATGAGCAGTGGGTCCCACAATGTCATACTTCTCCTTAGAGCAGCTCTTTTGCCTATGCAGTGTCAATATTATGTGGGATCCCGTAATTGCAAAGGAGATATTCTCTTAGTCCTTGTGTAGTGCTGTTATTCCAATGTAGTCAAAAAGGCAAACTCTTACACAAAACACAAGTTGACCATGTTCAGAATAAATTACTGCCCTTCAAAAGTTTGAAAAGTCTTAGTGTAACAACTTGACACAACTTCTAGTGGATTTCTTTGAGACATATATTGGGATTCTACATCTCACAATTTAGATTTTCAGTAATGGTAATAACCAGATCAGCCTTGGTGAGAGGAAGACTATTGCTGGGCCTACACATAGCTGGACATGTACTTAATTTATGAGCCCCCTGCTCCATCACTGAGAATAGAGGCTGGCTAATATCTATGTGATAAATATTTTTGTCCCCTTTATTTCTTCTTTTCAAGTGTATGATCTAGGTTATGCAATAATTTGAGATTCAGCCTTACCCACACCTTGGTACCATTGTTCCAGTCACATGACTTTCCCCAGACCTCTTAATCTCTCTCTTCTAATATTGCTCCTTCTAAGCTCCCAAACCAACAAGCTAAGCAATTAGCCATTGTCTAAGAATTCATAAATATTCTTAGCTCAGACTAAGAATATTCACAGTGGATGGCCAGGCGCATCTCCTGAACTCTGTTATTTAGAAGACTTCCACTCACCCCTGTCTTTCAAGGACCTCCACACTTAGTGGTGATATTTTCTAGCAGCAGTCATTTTAGGCTCATAAAAACATACTGAGGTAGATAGTATAGAAACTAGGACCTATTTTTCCTCTATCAGCAGATTCTAAAGTAGTCATTTTTGCACATAAATGTAAGCTAAGGGAGCGTCATTAGTTGAATAGATGTTTATACCCTGAAGTACTGGCTATCCAGTAACATAACTTGCTTTGTCCTTGTGACCTAATAGTTTTTATTCCAGGTTGACCATTATTATCAACTGATAGACAGCTTCTGTGCCTACTCAAAGTTTGCAAATGATATATGGTTGTTTGTTGCAAACAGCATGGTTTTGTTCTTGAATCCTAGGTGTGTGTACTACAACT
Source organism: Cebus imitator (assembly GCF_001604975.1). Taxonomy (NCBI): domain Eukaryota; kingdom Metazoa; phylum Chordata; class Mammalia; order Primates; family Cebidae; genus Cebus; species Cebus imitator. Next base: position 92,942 of record NW_016107652.1, on the reverse strand, counting down.
CACTATTGAGTTTTCAGTTTCAAAATGGCACAGAATTTACCACTGGTATCTCCAGTACCACAACGGAATCTATGAGGTCTCATGGCACAGAAATAATATGTGATTGTATCCACTAACCATCTACAGCCTTCAAACTATTCGACAACTATTCAGAGAAGTACTCCCCAAAGCAGGCCAAAATCCAAACTGGCTTACCAAGCACGGAGTGGTAGGGATAGGAACTGCAATATACAAAGACTCTTCTTTCAGCCAGGAGGATATCTCTTGTCATCCTCCTTACTCCAGGAATCCTAAAAGTTTTCACATTATGGAAATAACTAATGTTTTATAGAGTCCTATTTGCCACCCTCTGGATTTTATCTTAGAAAACACCTAGAATTTCACCACTATATGCTCTTCAGATCCAATGGACACAATATAACCAATATATTTGTGTGGTGTATACACATTTTCAAGGTTCCTTTGGAATATATTGTAGACGAGGGCAGAAGAATAATTATAGCCTTAGAACAAGGCCCAAAATGTGTAGTATTGTCTAAAAATGAGTGAATATTTTTTGTCCTAATGCATTTTTAAAAGAATACACATACCAAATCCATAACATACGACATATCAGGGCAGAGATAGTATTGATTAAGATTGCAGAGGTATACCATCATCTACAGTAATCTGTTTTTTTTTTTCAGGAGCTAGAATGTGAAATAAATGAAGACATGACAAGCACAAATAAACCTTTATCTTTATGTAACTGAAAATGGTTTTGATCTCTGTCTTCCTTCTCAATGTATGTCACCACTTTTAATTTAAAATCTTGAGCAGAGGCTGCAATAATTAAAATTAATGCATTTTAAGGCACCATATATTATATATATATATATATATATATATATATATATATATATATATGTATGTATGTATGTATCCATTTTGAATTTATATTGAGGCACTGCTAAATAACTACCTTGCATGTATTGGAACCAATTTGGAACAATCTTTGGCCAGGCTTCTGCTAACTATGTGACTACCATATACGTCTGCACAAATGACAATCCATATGACCATCCACAAATGTCAATGTAACTTTGACATAATGTCAAATATCCCATATAAAATTTGTGTATTTCTCTCTCTCCAGTCTAGTTACTTAGGTGAATGACCACGCATCTTTTTGGAGAAGGAATGGAGGGATTATTACTGCATATATTTTCTGTGTCATGGTATGATTGTTCAAGAAATATTAGTCTTTCCAATTGATTATCTCTGGTCTGAGACATATTACATTATCTGAGACATATACATGTCTCAGATAATGTATAACATATTGTGATTTTTTAGTGGAGCAGCTGATATCAGCCTTCGAATTATTTTATTTTTAATATCAAATATATCATTAGACATTTTTGACTATTAGTGAATATTTTCACAGGGAACACTGTAATCAATTGGCGATTGTCATAATTCTCTTTAGGTCATGTCTCATGCTTACCATTTGATCCTAGAGTCTATTAAGGTAATTACATCTGTCATACATCTAGTGGTTATGTGCTGCCACCTGACTGCCACTTTTTCAGCAGTGTTTTATCTACTCTATTGACAAGAAGACCATATTAATAAAACCATCTCTTAACAGCTCCCTTGGTTTACTTAGGCATAGGTGATTTGCTGATGCTTAAAGATTGCCCCTCTTTCTGCTTGCCTTATGCTCAAAGTATGCAAGTATTGGAAATAAAGGTCTTTGATCCCATGAAGACTTTCTGAAATGCTCACCATTCTATGAGTTGGTATGTTTTTCTCCAGGACACAAGTGGAACTTAGAAAAACCAACAAATGCACAATCTTTTGTTTTTTAAATCTCAAGGGAAAAGATAAATTTGAATTTTTTTAAGTTGCTTTGAAACAAGATCTTGCTCTGTTGCCCAGGCAGGAGTACCGTAGCATGACCACAGCTCACTGCAGTCTTGACTTTTCAGGCTTAAGGGATTCTTCCCCCTCAGTCTCCCAGGTAGCTGATATAATGGGTCTGCACTGCCACACCTGGCTAATATTAATTTTATTTTATTTTAACAGAGACAAGTTCTCACTATGTTGCTCAGGCTGGCCTTGAACTCCTGGGCTCACGTGATCCTCTTGCCTCAGCCTCTCAAAGTGCTGGGATTACAGGCATAAGTCACAATGCCCAGTTGTATTATCTCTTACACTACTATTTTCCCCATATCTATTTAGTGTTAGATTTATTTTTTTTTAGAAACTATTAGATTTCTTTCAACCTGAATCTCATCCAAATTACCTACAGACATTCTTAGCTACAATAATACTACAGCATACCATGAATATTCAATACTCTACTTCTATGGACACCATGGCTCCTATTATTGTTATCTGGCCAAAGAAGACTCAGCTCAAGAATTCTATCCTGGGATTCTGCTATCTAGAACCACTTTGTAAACCAGATGTCTCAGTTTGGATTTCCTAGAAGCAAACGCTGAAACAAGAATTTAAACAGAAGTGCACAGGAAGTATTCCAGGAGGTAGGTGGGTGCTATGAGAGAGAGAAAGTGAGAAAGTAAGAAATCTAAGGAGCTCAGGCAAAGGCACAATATCAAGCAAAGTTCTGCAGGTAGTAACTTTGATTAAATGGTGCTTTGGAATTTTGAAGATAATATAAATCTCACATAAGTTGTGGCAATCAGTAATAAGAAAGCCAGAATATTTATGTCTCATTGCCTATCAATTATTGTTTATGGGATACCTGTTGGGAGGCATGAATTCCCTGTCACATAAGGTTCGTAGTAAACAGGGATATGGAAGGATGAGACAAGGGTCTGGTAAAGAGATCCAAGTTCTGGCTGTTGGAAGTGAAAGCACACCAGAAGTCTGTGTGCATGAAAATGAGAAAGGCATCAGAGTAATCATTGGTGGAACATTGACAATATCTGATAATAACATTTAAGTGTTTAGATATATGTGAATATTTTTAAATGCTAAGAGTTTAAATAGGATATAACAATATTTCAGTGACTATAACTAATTAACAATTGTTTTCTGTGCTTTGAGATAAAATTATTTTTATAAGGCCAGTGGAAGGGACAGCTTACATACTTGTAATTCCATGTCACTTGAAATACTCTGATATTATTTTTTATTTGCCTTTAATATTATCCTTGTGTCAATCCTTGTATTATTTATCTTCCTTGTATCCTTTGCATTCCAACAACAGTAGTATGGTTTAAGTAACCCTGATAAATAATTAAAATTATGATTTTCTGCCCAAACTGATGTTAGCTGGTATATGAAACATTCCCTCTCAAGAGGTCCTGCATTGTGTTGTTTCCATGTGTTTTAGTCCATCTGAAATATTACTTTTACATTATTTTTACTGTGTCCATCATCAAAATAAGGTAATAATTATATTTCAGATAAAGCATAAGTATGTTTTTGATAAATGAATAATTATTGCTGTTAAAAATAATTTCTTAAAAATTAAATTTGGCCTATAAGGAAGCATAGTGTCAATACTAGAATAATAATGGATGTATTGGCTTGCCCTACTTGTGAATGTGTGTTTATTATTGGGCTAGAAGATGAGGCCAGCCTAAGTCTGAAATGAATTGAAAATGTAAAACTCAGCCAGGTGCAGTGGCTCAGGCCTGTAATACTTTGGGAGACCCAGGCGGGCAGATCACGAGGTCAAGAGATCGAGATCATCCTGGTCAACATGGTGAAACCCTATCTCTACTAGAAATACAAAAAAAAAAAAAAAATAACTGGGCATGGTGGTGCACACCTGTTGTCCCAGCTACTCAGGAGACTGAGGCAGGAGAATTGCTTGAACCTGGGAGGTGGAGGTTGCAGTGAGCCCAGATAGCACTAGATAGACTACTGCACTCCAGCCTGGTGACAGCGGGAACTCTGTCTCAAAAAAAAAAAAAAAAAATGTGTAAAACTTTCCCCTCTCCAGAGGTTTTTACAGGTGACTAATGGAAAGAAATTTTAAAGTATAATGATAGTGTTTCTCTGATATTCTTCAGCATTCACTGGAGAATATCCATCAGTTTTCAATGAAAGCATCTACTGAGATTGAACAGAAGAGGATTTTGATACAAGCAAATAAAACACTTGTTAACAAGACAAAGAAGAAACAAAGAGGTATATAAATGAAAACTGAAGACTGGTAGAATTATATAGGATTTATGTTATGAATAGATAATTGCTCTTAAAGAGACAACATAATATAGAGCAACCTCATTTCCTGTCCTCTGTCAAATTCAATTATTTTCATCACAATGACATGACATATTCTTAGGTTCTATATACACAGGGAATGTGAAATGACAGATGAGCATTTATTCAGTGACTTTAATCAATGTAGACAGATTCTTTATAAATTCTTGTTCTCTAAGAGAAACAATTTGCTTCTCACTAATTATCTGGATAACTGTCTCCATTCTTCCCCAGATATTTTGACTCTCAGAATGTTTTTTCATGTGCTAATTTGCTGACAGCAATTCAATGTTCTATTTAGTTCATTTTGTGAAAGACAACTGCATATGTTTATATATTAGGTTTGTTTTCACAACTCAATTCCTTTGCCCATATTTTTCTTTAGTTATTCAGTTCTTCACATTTCAGTAATATGCTAAAATAAAAATCCTACAACTTGAAATGTCTAGTTCACTTTTCTCATTGTGTGATTTGTGTAGTAGGGGTGGTGTTAACTTCCAGAAGCACAGTTCTTAAACATCATAGTAGCTGATGATTCATTATCTTGGCAGATGTCTTTGTCTGCTGGCCTAACAAGCACAGCCTTCAGCTCTTATTTTAATATGATTTATATACATTTTTAACAATATAATATGACTTTCATACATCACATATTGTTTAATAAAATATTTAATAACTGATATATGCAAATAGAAAAAGGAAACATTCAGGAATACTTATATAATTCTGAAATTTCTAAGCAAAATTTCAAAAAGAAAAAAGCTGAAGGCATCACACTACCTGACTTCAAACTATACTGCAAGGCTACAATAATCAAAACAATATAGTACTGGTACAAAAACAGACACATGGACCAATTGAATATGTTATTGGAACACAGAAATAAAGTTGCACATTTACACAGCCATCTCATCTTTGAAAAAGTTGACAATAGTGAGAAATGGGGAAAGGACTTCCTATTCAATAAATGGTGCTGGGATAAATGTATAGCCATATGCATATTTCACCTTACACAAAAATTTACTCAAGATGAATCAAATAATTCAATAAAAGACTTAAAATAAGAAAATCCCTAGAAGAAAACTTAGGACAGACCATTCTGGTCATAGGCCATAGAGAACTATGCATTTAACAAAGCTCTAAACACAGAATTTATAATGAATTCAACAAAAAAAACAACCCCATTAAAAATGGGCAAAGGACATGATCAGACACTTCTTAAAAGAAGACATACACATGGCCAACAAGCACATGAAAAAAATGATCAGTGTAAAACAGAACTACCATTCTAACCAAAATCCCAATATACTTTTAGGGATATAACTGTGTATATACAGAAAAGAATAAAAATCATCCTATTACAAAGATACATACACGTGTATGTTCATTGGAGTACTATTCACAATAGCAAAGGCATGATCAATGTAGATGTCCATTAATGGAGGACTGGATAAAGAAAATATGGGACAAAAATAACATAGAATACTATGCAGCCATTTAAAAGAGTAAAATCATGTTCTTTACAGCAATATAGATAGAGCTGGAGACCATTATCTTATATGAATTAATGAAGAAACAGAAAACCAATACTGCATGTTCTCACTTATAAATGGGACCTAAACATTGACTTCACATAGACACAAAGAAGGGAGCCTACTAGAGGGTGGAGGGTGGGAAGTTAAGGTTGAAAATCTATCTATTGGACACAATGCTCACTATCTGGGTAATAAAATCATTTGTACACCAAACCCCAGTTTGTTACATACTTTTCTCATGTAACAAACCTGCGTACCTGTTCCCTGAAACTAAAGTGAAAATAGAAAAAGAGAAAATAAACAAATAAAATTTTTAAAATGCAAATAAAATGTGCCTAGTTGCTTTAAATAAATATTATGTTTTTACAAATGGATATTAGGATTTTACAAATGGATAAAGGTCCAAGTTTCTTTTACAGGGCACCATCATCATTGAGGTTGAAAGCTTGAGGATAGTGAGATACTACTATGGGTTTCATTCTTTCCTCATAGGTTATAGATTGATCTTGTAAGTTCTAGTTTTCCCTTCCATTCTCTTCTTCATATTCATCTTCTCTTCCTGACTGCTACTGAGTTCCGGCTCTAGCACCCTAAATGAAAGATAACAGTCTTAAATGCTTTCTATAGCCTGTACCCTGCTGATATACATGCAGAAGCTTAAAGGGCAAAATCTTAGACTGATTGGATCCAATTTATTGTAAGAAAACTATATATATCATTAATGTTAGATTTTCTTTCTTCATCTTCTCACTATATAGGGATTGGTAATTAACATATAATGATCACATTACTCGTAACATTTTTTTAAATTAAACTTTAAGTTCTGGGGTACACGTGCAGAACCTGCAGGTTTGTTACATAGGTATACATGTGCCATGGTGATTGGCTTCATAGTTTAGCTAAAGTGAAATAATTTAAATTTGCCAGACCATTTGGAAAATGAAGAGCAATAGGACAATATCATAAGACATATTGTATGAAGGAGACATGTTGACATGAGTGGCCCAATTCAGATCTGTATATTTGGATACAAGTGAGTGCTGTGTACTTGCATGGCCTGAAAAGGGACTTCTATTTGCAAAGAAATTAAACTAATTCCTAAAAGAACAAAACAACTCCACCTTAATTATCACTGAAGAAAACATAAGAAAGTTTCTTTCATACTTCCAATTTTAGAATAACAATGTATGGAGCATTATAAACCTACTCTACAGATCTTCTCTCCAGGAGAAAAAAGAAAGTGGCCAAAATAATGAAAAATCCACCATATAAATCTCTGAAATTGTCCTAAAGTTTTACTACACATGAAAAAGCAATTATTCAAGACAATACATTAAATCTATGAAAGAACAGCGAGACTCTGGAAGGGAGCCAGGACACACTTCCTTCCTTTTTGTTCCTCCCTCCCTATGTCAGCACAATGACTGTCCAAACTGAATATGTATGGCCAAATCAACAGGGCTTCCTCTCCTCTCAGGACCCAATTGAGGGATATGGTATTTCACCAGAAATGTGGCTTCCGGCATTTATCACTGTGCCAGCTCCAAATTGCAGGGAGTAAATACTTGGCAATTGCTGTTTAAAGATTGGAGGCTTCCTTCCTCTAACCAGCCAACACTAATGAAGTAGATGCTCAACTTCAGGCATGCCAGGCTCAGAGCATCAGTACCCAGCTTGCTTTGGGGTAGAGGTTTAATGCCAGGAGATGCAAGCTGAGAAAATCAGAAGCTTTAATTCCCATCCAGCACCCTACTTGTAAATCTGGGTATGACTACAAAAAGATGAGGTATCCTGGTTTAGGAAACAAACTCAAAAACTTTCCTAAAACACTATCCCTGCAAAGGAGCTAGAGTTTAGTTAGATCAGATGGTGTAGCAATTTATTCTGCATATGGCTATAAAGTTATTCCAGCACCATTTATTGAATAAGGAGTCCTTATCCCATTGCTTGTTTTTGTCAACTTTGTTGAAGATCAGATGGTTGTAGGTGTGCAGCACTATTTTTGGGCTCTCTATTCTGTTTCATTGGTCTATGTGTGTGTTTTTGTAACACTATTATGCTATCATGCTATTTTGGCTACTGTAGCCTTGTAGTATAGTTTGAAGTTGGGTAATGTGATGCTTCAGCTTTGTTCTTTCTGTTTAGAATTGCCTTAGCTATTTGGGCTCTTTTTGTTTCCATATAAGTTTTGGAATCGTATTATTTTGTTAATTCTGTGAAAAATGTCATTGGTAGTTTGATAGGAATAGTACGGAATCTGTAAATTGCTTTGAACAGTATGGTCGTTTTAACAATATTGATTCTTCCTATCCATGTGCATGGGATGACTTTCCACTTGTTGTTGACACAAACATTTGTTTCTGATTTCTTCAAGGAGTGTTTTGTAATTTTTATCGTGTAGGTCTTTTACCTCCTTGGTTAGTTGTATTCCTAGGTATTGTTCTTTTGTGGCTATTTGTGAATGGAATTGAATTTTTGATTCTGCTCTCAGTTTGAATGTTAATATATAAAAATGTTACTGATTTTTGTATATTGATTTTGTATCCTGAGACTTTGCTGAAGTTGTTTATCAGATCAAGGAGCTGTTGGGTAGAGACCATTGGGTTTTCTACATGTACAATCATATTGTCTACAAACAGGCATAGTTTGACTTCCTCTCTTCCTATTTATTAAATTTTTTTTCTGTCTCTTGCCTGATTGCTCTAGTTAGGACTTTCAGTACTATGTTGATTAAGAGTAGTGAGAGGAGGCATACTTGTCTTGTTCTGGTTTTCCAGAGGAATGCTTCCAGTTTGTGCCCTTTAAGTATGATGCTGGCTGTGAATTTTTTCTAGATGGCTCTTATTTTTTTGAAGTATGTTCCTTTGATGACTAGTTTGCTGAGAGTTTTTATCATGAAGGTGTTGAATTTTATCAAAAATCATCATTTATTGAGATGATTACATGTGTTTTGTTTTTGGTTCCGTTCATGTGGTAAATCATATTTATTGATTTCCCTGTATTAATCCAACCTTGCATCCCAGAGATAAAATCTACTTGATGTGTGTTGGATTAGCTTTTTGATGTGCTACTGGATTTGTTTTCTTTTCTTATTGCGTCTCTGCCAGGTTTTAGTATCAGGATGATGCTGATCTCATAGAATAAGTGAGGGAAGAGTCCTTCTTTCTCAGTTTTTGGAATAGTTTCAGTAGGAGTGGTACCAGCTCTTCTTACATCTGATAGAATTTGGCTGTGAATCCATCTGGTCCTGGGCTTTTTCTGGTTGGTAGGTTTTTAAAAATGAATTCAATTTTAGAACTTGTTATTGGTCTGTTCAGGGACTGAATTTATTTCTGGTTGATGACAATATCTTTTCAAATACAGAAACTCGAAAAGAAAAGTGAAGTGGAAATTTTGCATTTAAAAATAACGAGTGAAATTAAAAGTTCACTAGAGAGGCTCAGCAGTCAATTTGAAATCCAAATGTCTTAAGAATTCACATTATCAGAATTTAGAAACATTTTTGGCAAACGAATATTGGTTGAAAGTGTTCGTTTGATAAAGACAGCTACACCCTCTTAGTTATCAGTGTTAAGTATAATAAAAGCATATGTTATTCTGCTTGTGTAGGTTCGTAACTTCATGCAGGTTTGCTATTATAAGAAGTTATATTACACCTATTAAATGTGTGATATGAAAAACGTAAATTTATGTTTAAATTGACAAACATTATTTCAACAGTCATTATATTTGGCAGTATGTCAGCTTGAAGATATTTTTAAAGTTCTTTATATAAATTAATATATTAAACTAAATTATATTAGTAAATGAATATGCATTGAATATGTAGATAATTTCTAAGTAAGAGAGAATGTTGAAGCATTATTGCTAAGCATAATTTTAGGTTTGTGTGTTTTTTTTGCTGCTTCCTTTTATGAGGTACAGAAAGGAAACATATATATTTGTGTCTGTTAATAAATGGGATCTTTTTTCACACTGAGAAGTTGTAGTCTGAAAAAGTATATCTATAAAAAGTTTTGATATGTATGTTCATAAACTCTGCTAATTGGTGCAAAGTGCTGGTATACAATAGACAGTTGAAATTATCCACATTTGAGTTGTCTCCCTGAAGATGAGGTTACTATGAGTAAAAGTCATAATATCTGTCAATGACACACTTCTAGGAGAAATAGTGGCAGAGGAAAACTTCTTTGTGTTAGTTATGCAGGGTATGCTTTCATTAAGTATAAACAGTACTTTTGTCTGAAAGTAAAATGACTGGGTGTTTCAGAATGAGAGAGCAGAATATTTAGAAAGAACCTGAATCAATTTAGAAAGTCATAGAGAATTCACAGAAGTCTGATTTTATTCCCCATGCTTACAGCTAGCCAACATTATCGTTTTTTTTTTCAATAAAAAGATCATTTTTTCTTTTGTTTGAAAGTTGACGTGATAAAAAACTAAATTCAATTTTCTTTTTGTTAAAACCCCAGATATCCATGGACTATTGGTCTGCAGTTGGTAGGACATTATTTTCTTTACCTCTGAATCTGCCTAAGAGACAGAGATTCTGTATTTTATCAGAAAAATGTCTCCTGTTGATGTTGACTTTTTTCAGGTCATTGATTATTTAAGTTAACAATCTCACTTTTAAAAGAGCTAAGATTCTTTAAGAGCATATTAACTCCTATGTTTAATTTTAAAATCTGGCCCTTGTTTAAGTAGGTAGCCAAGTATCGTTTCTCACTAACTCATGATTCTATTTAACCAAATGTTGAAATCTCCTGACACTTTCTGATATTTTGCCTTTCCCAAATCAAACCCTAAATGACATCCTTTGCACATAAGGCTGTCTTTAGTATTTCCCAGGGGTTCCTGGAAATATTTCACAAGATTTTTTTTTTACCATATAAAAAGCTGTAAATAATTAGGTTTATTTGATATGAGTTGCAGGGGATTTGTTGTCAAATGAGAACAGGTGCTAACTCCTTCCTGTGTTAAATTTCTATGGGTAAAATGTTATTAATATAAATATTGCAGAAATCATACAAAATTTCTAGAGACTGGGGGTATAGGGGAGGAATAGAAGGGGGTAGGGGGAATGGGGAAGATAATATGAGGAGAAATACCTAATGTAGATAACAGGGCTATGTATGCAGCAAACCACCACCATGGCACGTGTATACCTATGTAACAAACCTTCATGATCTGCACATGTACCCCAGAACTTAAAGTATAAGAAATAAATTATAAGAAAAAAAGTATTTACCAATCTTAAAAAAAAAATTTTTTTTTTTTTTTTTCATAGACGGCATTTGCCGTCTATGATATGTTTCTATTTATCAGAGTCCTGGTGCTACTTTTTTTAGACAACTAAAGTATTATATCATATTGTTAATTGCTTTTTAATATATTAATTTTTTCATGATTTTCTGCTTTAAATTAAATTCAGTATATTTTAAAGGTTTTTGATTGGGGATTAATGTGGGGATGTGAGAATCCCTTACACTACTTAGGTTTGATTAATATACAGATGTTGAAAAACTGAGACTTACTGAATCATTTGCTTGATAATCTTAATAAATTTTGGATATTTAAGTATATGCATGGTATATTGATAATACTTATATTGTTGGATTATTTTTTGTTTTGCAACAATGTATTTTTTAATTGTGAGTACATAATAGCTGTATATATTTATAAGGTATATGAGGTATTTTAATACAAGCATACAATGTGTAAGAATCACATCTGGGTAAATGGGGTATGTATCACCTGAAGCATTTATCCTTTCTTTGTGTTACAAATAATCCAATTATACTCTTTTAGTTATTTTAAAGTGTACAATAAATTATTGTTGACTGGAGTCACCCTGTTGTGTTATCAAATATCAGATTTTGTATATTCTATCCAACTACATTTTTGTACACATTTAACATGCCCCCTCTCCCTGTACTACCCTTTCCAGCCAATGGTAACAAACATTCTCTTACCTATTCTCCATGAGTTCAATTTAAAAACAAAATTTGGCTCCGAAGAATAAGTGAGAACATATGAGTTTGTCTTCATGTGTCTGGCTTATTTCAGTTAACATAATGACCTCCAGTTCCATCTATGTTGGAACTGTAGGTCATTATGACAGTATCTCATTCTTTTTTATGGCTGAATAGTAGTTTATTGTGTATATTGCACCACATTTTCTTTATTCATGTGTTTCTTGATGGACATTTAGGTTGCTTCCAAATCTTAGCTATTGTAAATAGTGCTACAATAAACATGGGAGAGTTTGGCTCATGCCTGTAATCCCTGCGCTTTGGGAAGCCAAGGTGGGATGTTTTCTTAAGGCCAGGACTTCGATATCAGCCTGGCCAACATGGCAAAACTCCATCTCTACTAAAAATACAAAAAAAAAAAAAAATGACATGTATTGTCATTCCTTAGTAAACCTCCCTGTAATTTCGCTTTTCCTATGAAATTTACAACATGCATCCAAAGGGACTAAAAACTGGTCCACTGAGGTGTCTANAAAAAAAAAAAAAAAATGACATGTATTGTGGTGTCTGCCTGTGGTTCCAGCTACTTGGGAGGCTGAGGCACAATAATTGCTTGAACTCAAGAGGCAGGAGTTGCCATGAGTCAAGATCACACTGCCACTGCTGCACTCCAGTCTGGGCAACAGAACAAGACTCTGCCTCAAACAAACAAACAAACAACAACAACAACAACAACAAATGGGAGTGGAGATATCTCTTTAATATACTGATTTCCTTTATTTGGGGATAATACTTAGCATGGATTATACGGTAATTTATTATTCATTTTTTTAGGAACCTCAAACTGTTCTCCATAGTAGTTGTGCTAATTTACTTTCCCACCAACAGTGTATGAGCATTCCCTTTTCTCCACATTCCCACCAGCATTTATGATTGCATTTTAAAAAATATAAGCCATTTTAACTGGGATAAGGTATCTCATTCTAGTTTTGATTTGAATTTCTCTGATAATCAACTATGTTGGGCACATTTTCATATATCTGTTTGCCATTTGTATATTTTCTTTTGAGAAATGTCTATTCACATCTTTTGTCCATGTTTGAATCAGATTATTGGATGTTTTTTTTTCACATAGTGTTGTTTGAGTTCTTTGTATATTCTAGTTATTATGCCTTTTCAGATGGATAGTTTGCAAATATTTTCTTCCATTCTGTGGGTTCTGTTTTCATTGTTATTCTGTATCCGATGGGCTTTGGTATGTAGTATTTCTATTTTCATTTGTTTCAAGACATTTTAAATTTCATTCTTAATTTCTTTGTTAATCGACTGATCATTCAGAAGCATATTCCTGGATTTCTGTATGTTTGTATACTTTCTTTTTTTTGCTGTGACAATTCTATACAATTCTATACAATTCTTTTTTTTTGCTGTGACAATTGTATACAAAAGTATACAATTCAATTCTTCTTTATTCTGACTGTATACAATTTCTGCCAATTCTTTTTATTTTATTTTATTTTTATTTTACTTTAAGTTCTGGGGTACATGTGCAGATCTTGAAGAGTTGTTAAATAGGTGTACACATGCCTTGGTGGTTTGCTGCCTCCATCTGCCCATAACCTACATTAGATATTTCTTCTAATGTTATCCCTCCCCAATCTCCCCACCCACTGCTATCACTCCCTAGTCCCCTCATTCCCCAATAGACCCTGGTGTGTGATGTTCCCCTCTCTTTGTCCATGTGTTATCATTATTCAACATCCACTTATGAGTGAGAATATGCCGTGTTTGGCTTTCTTGTGCCAGTTTGCTGAGAATGATGATTTTCAGCTTCATCCATGTCCCTGCAAAGGACAAACTCATCCTTTTTATGGCTGCGTAGTGTTCCATGGTGTCTGTGTGCCACATTATCTCTGTCCAGTCTATTGTCGATGGGTTTTTGGCTTAGTTCCATGTCTTTGCTATTGTAAACAATGCTACAATGAACACATGTGTGCATGTGTCTTTATAATAGATATATTTATAATCCTTTGGGTATATACCCAGTAATCGGATTGCTGAGTCAAATGGTATTAATTCTATTTCTAGATCCTTGAGGAATCGCCAAACTGTCTTCCACAGTGGTTGAACTAATTTGCACTTCCACTAGCAGTGTAAAAGCATTCCTATTTCTCCACATCTTCTCCAGCATCTCTTGACTCCAGATTTTTTAATAATTGCCATTCCAACTGGTATGAGATGACACCTCATTGTAGTTTTGATTTTCATTTCTCTAATGACGAGCGATGATGAGCATTTTTTCATGTTTGTTGGGCGCATAAATGTCTTCTTTTGAAAAGTGCCTGTTCATATCTTTTGCTCACTTTTTGATGGGGTTGTTTGTTTTTTTTCTTCTATATTTGTTTTAGAAAATTTGTTTTGTTATTGATGCCTGGTTTTTTTTTTTTCATTTTGGTCAAAAAGTACCTGATATAATTATACTTTTTTAAAATTTGTAAAGAGTGGTTTTGTGGCCTAACATGTGGTCTATCCTTCAAAATGATCTATGTGCTGAGGAGAAGAATGTATATTCTCCAGTCAATTGATGAAATGTTCTATAAATATCTATTGAGTTCATTTGGTATGTAGTACAGATTAAGTTAAATGTTTCTGTTGATTTTCTGTCTGGATGATCCATTCAATGCTGGATGTGGAATGTTAAAGTCTTCAGCTATTAAAATATTAGGGTCTATCTCCTAAAATGTTTGCTATTATTAGATTTTATCTAATAATAATCTGTGAGTTGTAATGTTTAGTGTATATATATTTAGAATTATTATACTATTTTGCTGAATTCATGGCTTTCTCATTATATAATGAATTTATTTTCCACTTTTCATGGTTTTTGTTCTAAAGTCTATTTTGTCTGATATAAGTGTAGCTACTTCTGCTCTTTTTGGTTTCTATTTTTATGGAATATCTCTTTTCCTTTCCTTTAGTTTCAGTATTTGTGTGTCTTTATGGGTGAAGTATTTCTTGTAGGCAACAGATCATTGGATGTTGTCCTTCATTTTTTTAAATTGATTCAGCCACTCTATGTCTTTTGATTAGAGAGTTTAGTCCATTTACATTCAATGTTATTACTGATAAGTAAGGACTTACATCTACTATTTTGTTATTTGTTTTCTGGATGTTTTGTGGTCTTCTCTTCTTTCCTTTCTTCCCGCCTTCTATTCAGTGAATGTGATTTTTTTTCAGGTGGTATGTTTTAATTTCTTGCTTTGTATGTTTTTTGCAAGCCATGACATTTGCAAATAGTATCTTATAACCTGTTACTTCAAACTGATGATGACTAATTTCATAAACAAGCAAAAAGAAAACTAAGAAAAACTCTATGCTTAAACTTATTTCCTCTGTGTTTTAATGTTTTGTTGTTTCTATTGTGACCTTATTATATTGTTTATGTCTTGAAAAGTTGTTGTAGTTATTATTTTTGACAGGTTCATCATTATCTTTCTACTCAAGATGAGCAGTTTTACACCACAATGAGAGTATTAAGGTATTCTGTGTTTTTCTGTGTACTATTACCAGTGAGTTTTGCATATTGAGGTGATTTGTTATTATTCACTAACATCCTTTTCTTTGAGAATGAAGAACTCCCTGTAGCATTTCTTTTAGCATATATCTGGTATTGATAAAATCCATCAGCCTTTGTTTGTTCAGGAAAGTCTTTATTGTTCATTCACATTGGAATATTTTTTCTGGATATACTATTACAGGATACGTGTTTTTTTTTCCTTTATCAATTTAAACATATTATGCTACTCTATCCTGACCTATAAGATTTCCACTGAGAAGTCTGCTGCAGACATATTGGAGGTCCTTTGTATGTTATTTGTATCTTTTCCTTTGCTGCTTTTAACTTCCTTTCTTTATCCTTGACTTTTCAAAGTTTGATTAATGAATGATGTAGTCTTCTCTAGGTTAAATCTGTCTCAATATTCTATAGAATTCTTGTACTTGAATATTGATAGCTTTCTTTAAGATTGTGAAATTCTGTTATCCCTTTGAATAAACTCTTCCCAAATCTCTTTCTTTATCTCCTCTTTAAGGACAATGGTCCTTAGATTTGCATTTTGAGGCTATTTTTCAGAACTTGTAGGTATGCTTCATTCTTTTTTATTCTTTTCTTTTTATCTCTTCTGACTGTGTTTTCAAATAGGCTGTTTTCATGCACACTAATTCTTCTGCTTTATTAATTCTGCTGCTTAGTGATTTTGATGATTCATCAGTGTGTTAATGGCATCGTCAGCTTCAGAAATTCTGCTTGTTTCTTTTGAATTGTTTCAATCTCTCTTTAAATTTAATATGACTCTAAATTCTTTCTTCATATTATGTTAGATTTTGTTGAGCTTCTCCAATACAGCTATTTTGAGTTGTCTGCCTGAAAGTTCACGCATCTCTGTCTCTCTGGGATTGGTCCCTGGTGCCTTATTATTTTGTTTGGTCGGGTCATGTTTTTCTGGACAGTCTTGATGCTTGTGGAAGTTTGTCAGTGTCTTGACATTGAAGAGTTAGGTGTTTACTGAAGTCTTGCAGTCAGGGCTTGTTTGTATCTGTTCTATTTGGGAAGGCTTTCCAAGTATTTGAAAGGATTTGGGTGTTGTGATCTAAGTCTTTAGTCGCTGCAGCCATAGCTGTTTGTTTGTCCAGAAATATCTTTATTATTCTTTCACATTGGAATGATATTTTTTTCTGGATATACTGTTGCAGGATACATGTTTTATTTTGTTTTGTATTTCCTTCAGCAATTTGAACATATTATGCTACTCTCTCTTGGCCTCTTCTGGCAGCAGACTTCTCAATGGAAACCTAACCCAGTAACTCTGTGTCTTTTGCAGGTTCATAGAGGTCCTGTCTTTGTGGTCGTGGGTAAGATCTGGGACAATTCCTTGGATTACCAGAAAGAGATTCTCATTATCTTCTCTTACTTTCCCCCAGAAAAATGAAGTTTCTCTGTCTGTGCTGAGATTCTGGAACTAGATGAGGGTTAACATGAGAATCTTTGTGGCCACTACCACTGGGACTGTGAGGTTAGACCTGAACCTAGCACAGTGCTGCATCTAACAGAGGGCCTGCAGTGATCACTGCCTGGCCACTACCTATGTTCACACAAGGCTTGTGCTCTGCAATCAGCAGGTGGCATATCCAGCTGGGCATATATTCTTCCCTGCAGGGTGGTAAGCTCCCCCCAGCCCTGGACAGGCTAGAGATGCTGTCCAGAAACCAGAGACTAAATCAGAAACCTCAAGAATCTACTATGGCTGAGCTTGAACCTAGGTTGCATGACAAAGTCCTTCCCATTCCTTCCTCTTCTTTGCTAAACCAAAAGAGTCTCTGCACATTCCCACCACCATCCCAGGCCACTGGTAAATGCTGCCTGACTACCATCAATGTTCACTCAAGGTTCAAAGGCTCTTCAGTCAGCTTGTGGTGAATACTGCCAGTCCCTAGCCTCTTCCTTCAGGGCAGCAGGCTCCCCTCTGTTTCAGGACAGGTCTGGAAATGCTGTCCAGGAGGCAAGGCATGGAATCAGAGACCCCAAGAGCCATCTTGGAGCTCTACTCCAGTGTGGCCAAGCTGGAACCCAAGCTGCAAGACATAATCCTCTTTACCCTTCCCTCTGCTTTCTCTCAAGCAGAAGGGTTCCCTCCTTATAACCACCATAGCTCAGAATGAGCTATGTCACACCTGAAGCCAGCATGACTCTGAGTCTCATCTAATGCCAGTGGCAAGTACTGCCTGGGTACTGCTACTGATTACTCAGGGACCAAAAGTTGTTTAGTTATGAAGTTATGAGACAATAAATTCTGCTAGGACTGAGTCCTTCCCTTCAAGGCAATAGGTTTTCTTCTGGCCAAGGGTGTGTTGATAAATGTTTTCTTGGAGCTAGGGTCTGAAATGGAGGCCCCTGGACCCTGTCTTGTGCCCAAAAGGGCTTTTGTACTTGGCTAAATTGCTATCCAAATTGCAAGACAAAATCCTCCTTACTCTCTCCTCTAAAGGGAAGGAATCTCTCCTCCAGCTGGAACCTTCAATGCCTGGAGTTGGGGGGATGACACAAATACTCCCTAAGCTGCCCGGGCTGGTGTCTCACCAGGATCTCATGGGCCCTAAGTCTGGTGAGCTCCCAGCCCAGCTCAGTACCAAGAATTGCCCAGGAGTTACAGTCCTGGTGGTCTAGATTGTTTTTGAAGTTTATCTAGAACCCCATAACCCTTTAGCCCATGGCGGTGGGCCTAGCTGGAACTCAGGTTCTGACTGCTGCAAAAAAGTCAGGTTCTGACTTTCCCTCTAGGACTGGTTTAAATATTCCCTCCATGGGTGTAGGCTGAGTTCTACCCGGTATTGATTTCCACTGTCACAGGGTAGCACTGCTTCAGTGCAAAGTTTCACAATTACTACATTCTCCCTCCCACAAGCACAAGATTCTCTCTCTGCTCTATGTGGCCACTGCCAGATGATAGGGGAGGGATGGTGTAGGCAATTCAAGACTGTCTTTCCTACCCTCTTGAGTTCCTCTTTCCGTGATATGATGTTAAAACCAGTTACTATGATCTGTCACCTGATTTTTGGTTCTTATAAAGGTGCAGTTTTCTGTGTGGCTAGTTGTTCAGTTTGACATCCCTACAGGGGGACAATTACTAGGGGCTTCTTTTGAGCTACCATGCTTTGCCTCCTCTCTCAGGATTGTTAAATATCTAAACGCTTTTTTTTTTTTTTCTGTAAACACCATGTTCACTCATTTCCATAAATTAAATGTTATATCTACTCTTTAAAAATAGGAATATCCTATATATATCTACTCTTTAAAAATAGAAATATCTTTTATATATCTACTCTTTAAAAATAGAAATATCTATGTCAGAGAAATATCTATATCTATTAGATATAGAAATATTGAATATCATAGTAGATATTAGAAATATTTATATGTTCACTCATAAATTGTTATATCTACTCTAATTAAAAATAGAAATATCTATTATGTTTATAGTTATTTTGTCTATTTTTTGTTCAAGTGCCTTTGTTTTTATTTTTCTTTTAATATCATTATTTTAAATTTCAGGCTCAGGGGGTACAGAGGCAGCTTTGTTAAGCAGATATATGGCACAATGATAAGGCTTGGCCTTCTACAGTGCCCATTACCTGAGTAATGAATACTGCATTCAGTAAGTAGTTTTTCAGATCTCACCACACTCCCACCATCTCTTCTTGTGAAGTCTTCAGTGCCTGGTATGTCCTTCTGTAGTCCATATGTCTTCATTGTTTAGCTGCTACTCACAAGTGAGAACATACAGTATTTAATATTCTATTTTTTAGTTATTTTACTTAGGATAATAGCCAACAGCCCCATGCACTTTGCTGCAGTAGACATGATTTAACTTTTTATGCCTAATGTTCCATGATGTATATGTGCCATATTTTATTTATCCAATCATTCATTGATGGACACTTAGTTTGATTCCATGACTTTTCTATTATTAATCTTTCTGCTATAAACATACAAGTGCAGATGTCTTTTGATGTAATGATTTCTTTTGTTTTGTGTAGATAGCAAGTAGTGGAATTACTGTATTGAATGGTAGTTCCAATTTATGTTGTTTGAGAATCCATACTGTTTTTCATAGATACTATACTAATTTACATTTCCATCAATATTGTGTAAGCATTTCCGCTCACTGTATGCTCACCGGTATCTTTTGTTTTTTGAATGTTTGATAATGGCCATTTTGACTTGTGTAAGATTGTACCTCCCTGTGGTTTTAATTTGCATTTCTCTAGTGATTAGTAATGTTTAGCACTTTTTAATATTGTTAGCCACTCATCTGTCTTTTGAAAAATATCTGTGCACGTACTTTGCCCATTTTTAATGGAGTATTTTTTTCTTGTGGAGTTATTTGAGTTACATTTTATGTTTTGATTCCTTTGTCAGATGTACAGTATACCAATATTTTCTCCCATTCTGTATATTGTCTGTTTTCTCTATTGAATATGTATTTTGCTGTGTAGAATCTCTTTAGTTTAATTAGGTTCTATTTGTATATTTTTGTTTTTGTTGCATTTGCTTTTGAAGGGTTAGTCATAAATTATTTGCCTACATTAATGCCAAGAAGAGTTTTCCTCAGTTTTCTTCTAGGATTTTTTATGGGGTTCAGGTGTTATATTTAAATCTATAATCCATTTCAGTTATATTTTTTGTATATTGTGAGAGATATGGTCCAGCTTCATTCTTCTGTATATGGCTATCCAATTTTCCCAGCACCGTTTATTGAATAGAGTGTCCTCTCCTCTCCTCTCCTCATTGTATACTTTTGTAAACTTTGTTGAAGATCAGTGGGTTGTAGGTATGTGGCTTTATTTCTAGATTCTCTGTTCTATTCCATTAATACAGGTGTCTATTTTTATATCAATGTCATGCTGTTTTGGTTACTACTGCAAGGTTTATAGTTTGCAGTGAACATCAACAATGAAGTACTCAGACAGCTCCAGCTGAGCGGGGATAGGGGGTAGCTCTTCTGAGAGAGTCTGCCCCAGCATCCATCTACCAAGTATTTACTAGAAGGGCTTGTATTAGTAACAGATATCCACTACATGGTCATTTGAGGTGTGTTGCTGAGGCACCTGTGACCTTGTACACATTCAAACTGCATTCTCAGGAGGCTGTTTTCAGCATTCCTTATCACACCACACACTCCACTCCCTGTCCTGTTTTCAGGGTCAAGGAGTTTCATTCCCATGCGCAAATAACATACGCAGTACCTCAGTATTTTTCCGTACCCCGACCTCAAATGTGATGTACATAAGCTTGAATATGTTTCCAGGTACCCCCTATTTCTCCCCATTCTTCAATTCTTAGAGCATGCTGGTCATCCAATGCAAAGTAAGCATCTATCAATCATTCTTCCCTGGTCATAAACACATCGGGTGGCAGCACAGAACCATCTGCAAATGCCTAGCAAACAGATACAAAAAAGAATAAGCATAGCGGCCATTACCCAAATGTGTATGTTTAACCCAGACAACCAAGTGTTTGGGTTTAGCCACTAAAAGCCTTCTTTTAATTGCTGAAGGGTACTTGTTTGTAATTGCTGTGACCATTCTTCAAGTTGTTTATTTAATTCACACACAAGAGTGAAAATTTGAGAAGAAAAATGGTCATGATATGCCCCTTGCAGATGTGCTTTTCTAAATAACTGCAAGGTGGAATCTCCCCCCAAGTTCTGGGTTAAATTTATAGGCAGCCACAATTCTGCATGCCATTCTAAAATCATAACATAGGTTATATTTAACTGTGTAATGTTTTGATGAGACAAGCATGTAGCATACCAACTACTGAAAGAGGCTTTAATAGCATAAAAGCTTTGATTCTGCTCTATATTAGGAACACCTTGCCCAAACAGAAGTCTATAGGGATGTGCAGCACAAATTAGGACTGTATCAGAAACTATTCTGCAAAGAGAGGGTATAGTTGCCACCACTAGTAATGTACTCACCATGTGAAAGAACTCATTCAAAAAAAAAGACCTACTCTCCAAATGTGGGTATGAGGAGAGCTTAAAGTTTGTTTCCCTTTCAGTTGTAATATTGGTCCTGAAAGCCCATCCTCTGACCAGGTGATAGAATATTGGAGGGACTCCCAAATCCAACGGTCTGATTTGCAGACATAAGATTACCATGGGGACCACAATCAAGAAAAATGTCATAGATAAACAGAGGCCTTTGGTGTGGCACAGGCTGTCTGCATGGAAACCACTGGACTGCCTCAAATATGTCACCAATCCATACTGGGACAGCAATATAGGAAGATCAGGCACTTTGTAGCTTCATGAAAGACCTCAGTAAAATTAGTAGTGACAGCAGATATAAAGGTCAGAGTTGCAAGCTTAGCATCCCTTTTGGGCTGATGGTAAAGATACACTTGAGGAATGAGAGTAACACATTTATCATGTGCTACAGGAAAAAACAAAGAGAGGGATTACTACGCATACAATAAAGTCAAGGAGTCATTAAGTTTAATCCACCTCAAATTTTTAATTAAGGGGTGAAACGGGCATCTATTGACCACCAGTCCAAGAAATATCATTAGATGACAAAGCTAGATTAGCATCCCACCATGCAATAACATTAAAAACAGAGGGATTTAGAACATGACTGCAACAAACATGTTCCTGAGTTGATCCCAGTTGGCAAAGGACAATAATTACTTTATCAGACATTTCCCCAATTACTGCCAGATGAAACTGGTTGTCCGCAATTGCAGGGGCTTCCATGCTGGCAAGCTGGTGGTTGCTTGTTTGTCCAATCTCTTTAGCTATCCTCAGGTAATGTCAGGTGCCTTCTGAATCATCACCACCATTGCTGGTTGATTCTCCAATGACAGGTCTTGTTCTCAAAAAGAGAGCCTCATATTCCCCTGTTTTTGTTTATTAAGATATACTTTAAAGTTTGATCAGTTTATTCAATAATGGCCTGACTGTTTGTGTTACTGGGGATGCCAGTTGTACGTCATATGTGCCAAAGTTGCAATGCATATGTAAATTGAGCACTAAGATAGTAAGGTCCATTATCAATTTTTATAGTTTGTGGAACGCCTAAAGTGATAACAGATTTAAACAAATGAGCAATTGTAGATTTAGTTTCTTCTCCTGTCCAGGGAGTAGCATGCATCAGGCCCAAGTAAGTGTCCATGGTTACATGGAGATATTTAAAATGTCCAAAAGGTGGATACTGAGTAATATCAATTTGCCAGATAGCATTAGGTACAAAACCTTGTGGGTTGGCTTTCCAAGCCATAAAGAAAAAGGAGTTGGCAATCGGAACAAGTTTTAATAATCATGCCAGCTTGAGCAAGTGTTAAATGAAACTTGTTTAAGAATGTGAGCATTCTGATGAAAAAAGCATAATTATCTTGAGCTTGCAAAAAAGCAGGAAAGTCTGCAAAGCGCATTGTGGTCATACTAGAGTACTGGCTCTAGTATTCAGGTAACCCAGAATGAGAGCGAATATGCGTGATATAAAGATGGTGATGACGGGCACAGAGGAGCTCTTGCGCTGTGAGAAACAAAGCTAGTAGAGATTCATTAGTAATGCCATTCATAAGTGTAAGATCTAAATGAGCAATACCATATACTGCATCAGGAGAATTACTAACTATATTTATGTCTTGGTGAGGGAAAGTTTGTAAGTCCAATATTATGGCACCTAACTCCGCCTACTGCGTAGTTTTAAAATGTTCCTGGATTTAGTGTTGCCAATTTTGCATGGCATTTTGCCACACTACAGCTGCTTTTCAGATTTTTGCTAAACCATCTGTTAAGGCAGTAGTGGCATGAAGCAAGGTTTCAGAGACAATAGATAGAAATTTACCAGGCACAGTTTGTAAAAAGTTCAGGAGCTTAGAGGCTGGTAAATGGAAGCTAATATTACCAATAAAGCCAGCCATTGCTACTTGCCAATCAAGATCACAAGCTAAGAAAGTATGAAATTGTTCCTTGCTTAAAGGTAGGAAAAGAGTAGCAGAGTTATATCTTGATAATTGGACGCAACATCGCGGCCCCTTTATAAGAGAAGCTATTAAATCTGTGGGTTTTTCGTATTTGCTTAGAGGGATTATGTGACAGGTAAATAGCACAGAAAACAAAGAAACGGCAAAAGATAAAGCCTACCTGCTAAACTAAAGCATGGAAGGGATGGATATTTTAAGTGAATTTAACCATACTTTGATCCTTGCAAGTTATTAGAATGTGACTGCAAGTCACCAGGATAATAACCTGCATTAAGTTAGCTTAAGTGTGTTAAAAAAAAAAAAAAAAAAGAACTTTAAAAAATATCTTTAGGTGCCCGCCATTTTCTTGCATTAGCCTTTAGCTGGAGTGTCTTAGAAGTGAGCTTGGGAAAGCAGGGCTGTGGCCACTTTCTTCCCATCTGCCCCGGGCTCCTTAGGCAGCCTCTCTTTTTAACAGCCTGCCACCTGTTGCTGCCCTTACCCCGAGAGGAAGGAAGGAAGACTACACGTGGCGGCAAGAGGCCAGACAATGACCAGGTGGTAAAGTGCGTGTAAATGCGGAGGCAGGAAGTAGGAGGGTAACAGGCTGGGAGAAGACCACGCCTCTTCCTCCAGCCACCTACGCTTGGAGCCAGCCCTGTTAGGTAAGGTACTGAAAATATACTGGGCTTTTTATTATTTTCTACCCCCAGGCAGAGAGGCTCGGGGAGGAGCAGACAGGAAGCACAGGGTCTGCTTTGAAGTTTCCTAGCCACGGTATTTTTAAACATTTTGTAAAAAAGCAAGACAAACATTCCTTACTGCTGCGTCGATCTTCTGAAAATGACAGCAGCTGGCAGAGCTTCTCCACCTCAGCCTCAGTAGCATTGAACATATGGCTACAGGAGAGCACCCCTCATTAGCAGGCTTCTCCCCCAGCGCTCTATACTGTAGGCTTCTCCACAGTCCTCCGCCTACCTTAGGCTAGCAAGGTCGGGGAGCACGTGGACTGTTTCTTGGCGCTTTCCCTAGGGGGCCAGGGAAGACAAGGAATTGCCTGTCAACTGGGACATGCTAGGGATGGCAGGGAAGGAGAGGAGTGGCAAAAGCATTAGCATGGCAAGCAGCAGGCCTCTTCCTGGGCACAGTTACTAAGGCACGCAACTATGGTAAGGAGGCTAATTAGGACTAGGCTGGAGCTGCCTGCAGTCACCCAGGGCCTCCATCTGTGCCTTTTGGCCTCCCCTCCATCACTGCGAACCCAGAAAGGGGCAACTTGCCTAGACTGCTAGTGACTAAATGGGCATTCCATGGCATCTTAGCAACTCCCCTGCCCCAGGCGTCCGTGGGCAGCAAGAAAGCCAGAGCTTTCTGGGATAAAAACCAAGGGGACAGCATGCAACTTTCCTTTATACTACAGGGAAACAGAAAAAAGACAAGGCCAAGAAGGCTGATACGGGAAGTAGGAAGTCAGAACTTGCATATTAGGAAGACAGTCATAATCGGCCACTTTCCTTCCCTCCTGGAGGCACCCCTCCAGCAGGGAAGTTTGTCAAGGAGACATGACCACCCTGTCATATAGATGTTCGCTGACCAGGGGGCTTATCCAAGGATAGTCCTTTGGGCAGCCTCCAGTCTCCTCAAAGGGCTGGGAGGCGCTGTTGACTGGATGGGGCCAACAGATGCAGGTCCCTTTAAGGGTGGAAGAAAATAGGGGAATAGCTTTTCTATAGGAGGAAGAAAAGGCTTCAGTCCATCCTTACCCTCACTAGAAAAAACATCTTTCTTATTCCCCATAGAAGGGAATGAAGTGGGGAGAGAAGCCTCTCCCTGTTGGTTTGGTTTCTGTTTTTCCTTCTCCTTTAAATCTCCTGAATTCCTTTCAGGTGGAGGAGATGGGTGGTCTGACTCACCACAATCTGGCAGATAAAGAGGATATAATGCAGAGTGTACCAGGGCCCAGGTGATCAAAATAGTAACATTAGTAAAATGATCTTGCTCATACTTTTCCAGCAGCGACCTACCTGCTGCTATAACCCTAAGGTTTCTTAATCAGGAAACCAAGGGCATTCCTGCCAAATTAAGAGCATAGGCTTCTGTAGAGTTCCAGACTCCATAGTGCTCTGGATAGCCTTAAGTAGCTGTTGTACTGTTTTAAAAAATACTTTCTGCTCTTTGGTATTTCATGACCCATGATAGCCTAGCCCCTAATATTTTACGCATGTGTCCCGTCCTTCTAATGGGAGTCAGGACTGTCCCTATGGGCTCTTCACCTTCATGTATTAATTTAACGTGATCACATCGGGGACAGCAGTTGCAGAGCTTAAAGCTTGCAGTGAACGCCAAGAATGAAGTATTCTGACAGCTCCAGCTGAGCAGGGCTACGGGGTAGCTCTTCTGAGAGAGTTCACTCCAGCATCCATCTACCAAGTATTTATTAGAAGGGCTTGTATTAGTAACAGACATCCACTGTATGGTCATTTGAGGTGTGTTGCTGAGGTACCTGTGACCTTGTACACATTCAAACTGCATTCTCAGGAGGCTGTTTTCAGCATTCCTTGTCACACCACACACTCCACTCCCTGTCCTGTTTTCAGGATCAAGTAGTTTCATTCCCATGCACAAATAACATACACAGTGCCTCAGTATTTTTCCATACCCAGACTTCAAATGCCATGTACATAAACTTGAATGTGTTGCCAGGCACCCCCTACAACTCCAGTCTTGTGGTATGAATTGAAGTCAGGTAGTGTGATGCCTCCAGGTTTGCTTTTTGCTTAGGATTGCTTTGGCCATGCAAGTGCTTTCTTGGTTTCATATAAATTTTAGGATTTTTCTAATTCTATAAAAAATAACATTGCTAAATGGATATGAATTGTGCTGATCTGTAGATTGCTTTTGGCAGAATGGTAATTTTGATGAAATTTATCCTTACAATCCATAAACATGTTTTTTTTTTTCTGCTTTGTGTCATTTATGATTTCTTTCAACAGTGTCTTGGAGTTTTCCTTGTAGAGATCTTTTGCCTCCTTGGTTAAATGTATTGCTGGGGGTGTGTGGGTGTGGGTATGTGTGTGTGGCTATTGGAAATGAGACTGGGTTCTTGATTTGCTTCTTATCTTGAACATTATTGGTATATAGAAATGCTACTGAGTTTTGTACATTGACTTTGTATCCAGAAACTTGATTAAAGTCACTTATTAAGTGTAATAGTATTTTGAATTCTTTAGGAAATTTTATGTATAAGGTCATATCATCAGCAAACAGATAATTTGACTACCTGTTTTGCAATTTGAATGTCTTTTATTTCTTGCTCTTGCCTGATTGAACAGCAATTGAAGGACTGTTGAACAAGAGTGGTGAGAGTGAGCATCCTTGTTTTGTTCCAGTTTTTAGGAGAAATGCTTTCAGCTTTTCCCCATTGAGTGTGATGCTGGCTGTGGGTCTGTTTTAATATGGTTTATATTATTTTGAGGTATATACTTAGTTTGTTAAGGGTTTTTATCATGCCTAGTTTGTTAAGGATTTTTATCATGAGGCCATGTTGAATTTTATAGAAAGTGTTTTCTGCTTCTATTGAGGTAATAGTGTTTTGTTGTTGTTTTAATTCTGTTTATAGGGTGAGTCATATTTATTGTTAGTTATTGATTTGTGTCCATTGAACCATCTTTGCTCCCTGGGTTAAAACTCACTTGCTAGTGATATATTATCTTTTTGATGTACTGTTGGATTTGGTTTGTGAAAGCAAAATAAATCTTGGCCCGAAAATCACCAAGCTAAATAGAAGAGTCAAGCTGAGAGCTGCTTAAGGCAAACCTGCCTCCCATTCCATTCAAAGTCATCCATCTGCTCACTGACATAAATGTGTATCTGATTGCATCCTTTAGAAAGGATAATCAGAATCTAAAAAGAACTAATCAGAAACTATAAAGAATGTAACCATTCCAGGTCATCCCTTGACCTTATACATCTTACATATATTGATTGATGTCTCATTTCTCCCTAAAATGTGTAAAACCAAATGTGCTCAAATCACCTTGGACACATATTATGAGGACCTCCTGAGGTTGTGTGAGGGGTTTTCATCCTCAACCTTGGGAAAATAAACTTTCTAAATTGACTGAGACCTGTCTCAGATATTCTGGGTTCACTGGTTTGCTAGTATTTTGTTGAGGATTTTAGCATCTATGTTCAACAGAGATATTGGCTGTACTTTTCTGTTTTTGTTATATCCTTGCCTACTTTTGATATAAGGGTGACACTTGCTTCACGGAATAAGAATCCCTTCTAATTTTTCAGTGATAGGTTTCAGTAAGATTGGTAATTGTTCTTTTTTGTATATCTGATAACTTTAGCTTGTTTTGTATGCCAC
Organism: Cebus imitator; assembly: GCF_001604975.1. Taxonomy (NCBI): domain Eukaryota; kingdom Metazoa; phylum Chordata; class Mammalia; order Primates; family Cebidae; genus Cebus; species Cebus imitator. The sequence continues at coordinate 65,315 of NW_016107652.1, read as the reverse complement.
AGAAACAACAAAATGTTCTTGTCAGTTACACTATTCTTGTAATGAACTCTTATTAGATATTTTGCTTTTAAATTTATCATTACCAAGTTAAACTACAGTGATTTTGAGTCTTTTATCATCTAAATATAGTTATTTTGCTCTGATGATTCTCTGAATGCCCTTGACAGTCAGTGATAGTAAAGTGCTTTGACTTTAAGGAAAAGTGTCTCAGAAACAGAGAAAATATGCCACTCAGGTATTCTTAGACATAAACTTCTGATGGTATTTCATAAGTAATTTTGAGACTATTTCGTAAGTAACTTTGAGTCTACCAGTAGACTAACTCAGAATTTTCAGAACTCTGGTGGAAAAGCAGATGTGTTTGTGAGGTTGCTAAACCAACATCAAGCAAAACAAAAATTAAATACATAAGACTGAATACAGCTGATGAAGGGTGATTATGGGTTTTATTTGGAATATAGCTGCTATTTTAATATATTTTCTAGATATACAGAACCACTTATTTTCTCTTAAGCTATCTATAACTTACAACAATTTAGTAGACTGAGCTTTTTATAAACAGAAATGAAGCATTTATGTACATTTTTTACCTGCTAAACCTCACAGAATTTGGAAATTGTCATTGAACATTCTTATGATCATGACAATAAAGTTATGAATATAGGTTCAATAAGTGTGTGCTTAACTTATTAACATGAGATAACTAGAAATTGTCTATGAGAATTTTAAATTCTTAGTTTCCTTCAATGTTATCTACAGCCCTCTAAATTAATGCTTTTAATTCAGTTGCAAGACTAAAACCTTAATGTCCAGACACTTATTGGGACTGAAAGGTGACTCATAGCTGGTTTTCCACACCAGGATCTGAAAAAAAATTGTCAGCAAAAGCCCAATAATTTTACATAGTCCTTGAAGGACTCATCATCGCAGTAGATGAAGTGTATTCTGGATTTCTCTATGATTGAGCCAATGTTTCGGCCACTATATGAAATGCTTTGGTCATGCATACTTTTACACAAATGATAATTGAAACTATGGATGACATCCACAAGAACATTGAAATATTTTTTCAAAAATCTCAATGAGCAATGCTACATACCCAAAATATTTTTATCCATTATCCCCATGGAATCCACTAGACTACATAGACTCAGGATTAAACTCCTGGCTCTTTAAACACAACTTTTATATTAATAATTATTGTGTTTTTATTCCAAGCATTTCTCTTTTATGAGGTACAGTCTTCAGTACTCTAAATAAACTGGTTTATCAACATGCCTCAAAAGAGTACAATTAATCTTGCAAGGACTGCACAAACAAGAGTCTCTCCAGAGACTTTTTCATAGACCCAAATTCACTCTAGGTTTATGACTGTTTCCAAAGTTTTTAGTGATGAATAATCACCATAAAAGGAATGACAATATTTATACCTTGAGATGACAAACCAAAACTATAGCATGCAGCTAAAGTAGTGCTTACAGGAAGATTTGTAACTTTAAATGCCTACATTAAAAAAAGAATGAAGAATTCAACCAATAACATAATCTTTCATCTTAAGGCATTGGAAAATAAGAACCAACTACACCCAAAGCAAGTAGAAAGAAAGAAATGATAAAGACTAGGATGGTTATGATGTTGAACTTTATGTGAGCCCTGTAATCATGGAAAATAGCAGTGATTAAAAATTTTCTTCATACTTTTGTGGTATGGGAAGTGGTTTACAACAAACAACTAACCTGTCCCATATTATTTAGGTAAGACTTGCTCCTCATTTCTTCTCAGGATTCCAGTCAGACACAAAAATGACTCATTGATTTAATTGTGACATTGTCACACACAGATAGTTTTCCTTTACCTGAAGCTACTTACAATGCCAGACATAGAACCACAAACTGTTTTATGCCTCATGAATAATTAGTTAAACTGTGTCCCTGTGAAACTAGCTAAACACAGAGATAAAGATTTCATGTTTAGCTGATTGTGACTTCCCACCACAATAATAATAGAAATGTAAATCACCTAGCAATAACTTCTTAATTTCTCCCTATGAAGGCATAAAACAAAACCATCCTGCTGAGATCTTGATGTTTGGATGTGGGGTGCTCACCCTACTGCATTAGCCTGAATAAAAGCATCTTCTTTACTTGATTAATTTTGTCTTTGCAGCAGAAATCAATGAAATAGCGAAAATCAACAAAGCTACAAGTTGGCTTATTGAAAAGTTTAACAAAATCTGACAATTTTTTAGCTAGACTGATCAAGTAGAAAAAAAGAGAAAATTTAAATTACTAAAATCAGTAGTAAAGAAGAATTTACTATAATTTTATAGAAAAAAAATAGATTAAGTGAACACCATGTACAACCATAAACAAAAAATAGGTAATTTAGATGTAATGGAAAAATTCATACAAACTATAGGAACTGGCTCAAGAAGAAACAGAAAATCTGAATACACCTATAACATGAAACAAATTAGTAGATAAACAATATCCACAAGGAAATCTCAGCTCCAGATTTTTTAATGGTGAGTTCTGAACATATTTAAGGGATAATTGGTGTCAGTCCTTCATGGGCTTATCCACAAAAGACAAGAGTATATTACTACTTATTGTATAAAGCCAGTATTACAATAATACCAAAACTAGACAAAAAATTATAGCCAATATTTATTATAAATATAATATTTTAGGTAAAATACTATCAATCTTTTCTGAGAAATCATATTAAAAATGTTTTTATACCATGACCAAGTAGGAATGGAAGGTTGGTTTAACATCTTTAAAACAATAAATATAATAACCCATGTTATTAAAATAAGGGAAAGTAAACAAATGATCATCCAAATAGATGCAGAAATAATCTGACAAAAAGGAAACATCCTAACATGATAAAAAATATTTTAAAAATTTAGAATGATGGGAGACTGTCTCAACTTTATAAAGAGCATCTGAAGAAAAGCCACTGCTCACATGATACTTATTGATGAAAAATGGAATGTTTTTCTCCTAAGATTATAGAAAATATGAGGATGTTTGCTGTGTCATCCCTTTTCAACATTGTACTGGAGGTTCTAGCAAGAAAAACCAGAAAGTAAGATTAAATAAGAGTTATCAAGATTAGAAGAAAAGAAGTAAAACTATCTGTAATTTCAGAACACATAATCTTTTGTATAGAAATTCTGAGAGATCCAGTAAAGATCATTATAACTAGTTAACAGGGTCAGAAAAGTTGCAGGATATAATATCAATATCTGAAATTTAAAGGTATTTCTCTGTGAATGAATAATGCTTGCAATGAATAATAAAAAAATTAAAAATACAATGCCGTTTTAAATAACATAAAAATGAGTAAAATACTTAGTGATACTTGCAACTAAAGTAGAGTGAAACTTATATTCTGTATTCTACAAAGCATTATTTAAAGAATAAAAAGTATTTAAATAAATAGAAAATATTGTGGTTAACATACAATATTGTTATGATGCAATACATCATAGATTCAATACAGTCCTCCTTAAAATTGCAACTGATTTCTTTGCAGAAATTGACAAGGTGCTTCTAAAATTCATATGGCAAAAGGATTCAGGTGAACTAAAATAATTTGAAAATGCAAAATAAATTTGGAGGACTCATAGGACCTGATTTCAAAATGTTACAAACTTCCATCATGAAAACATAAACATATTGGCAAAAAGATAGGCATATAGGTCAATGAAACAGCAATAAGGGTTAAGAAGTAAATCCTCACATTTATGATCAAATGGTTATCAACATGGTGCCAAAAAATTTAGTGGAGAAAAAATAGACTTTGCAAACCATGATGCTAGGCAGTCGAATATTGACATGCAGAGGAATTGAGTTAGAACAGTTTATAGCAGTATTGTAGTATCCAACATATAGAATAAATACAGGTGTTCATCAGTTGATTAATGGGAAAATTATATGTGGTGCATTCATACAATGAAATATGACAGCAATTATAATAAAGATACTAATGGATGAACTTTGAAAACATATGTTAAGTGAAAAAATGCAGGCAGAGAAGACCATAAAAGTTAAGATTTCATTTGTATGAAATGTCCAGAATAGTCAAATCCATAGACACAAAAAGTTGATTTGTGATTGTCCAGGACTGGGTGGAACAGGTAATGGGAAATTATTGCTAATAGGTATGAAGTGATGGAAATCTTCTAAAATTGTTTGCGACAATATAGGTAGAATTCTGAAATACTCAAATCCTTGCATTTCACACTTTAATGGTGAATTACATAGAATTTGAATTACATATCAACATATCTATACCTGGAGAATATAAAAATGAAAGAAATAGATTTTTCTGGTAGAATATATGGTAATGGGAAATAAAACATAGTATTTTAAAATTCATTTAATGTCATTAGTTCAGTTTCTGTAGTTAACTGGTAAAATAAAAAATGTATTGAAATGGTACATATATAAAATATATACATAATAGGTACTTATAATACTTTATATATAATTTTTATTGCAGTTCTGCATTGTATATTCTTATGCAAACAAATTATTATAATTTTTACTTCTGAACTTTTCAGAATGCACTGGAAACATAAATGCAGTATATATAGTAAACAATGTGGAATGCATACCAATTTAGGCTTTTTTTTTTTTCACCTGATTAAATTTTATCACCTACATAAAACTCCTAATTCAGCGGCAGGTTTAATAGTGACTATTCTATGACTTGATCTTACCAAATTATTTAACTTACTTTTCAATAAAAAATATTCTTTTTTAATGCCCCCTTTCCACTAGTTTCTATAATAATTTAATAATATATTTACAATGACATAGGCAACCAGCATTTAAAAGGATTAGGGACAAATGCTAGTTAATTGTGTTAGCCAAAGCAGTCAAAGTAGGGAGCAGAAGTGAGCATCCATATTAAATATTAGTGAATTAATTTTAAAACATATTTATATGACAATCTTTAGGATAAAATAGAATATTTTAGTAAATATGATAAATTGAATAAAAGTTGGTTAAGATAATTTTTATACTAGCCTTTTTTTAAGTTCAGTTCATGGAAATTTATAGTCTTTATGTAAAATTAGGTAAAAGATAAAATAGAAGGCTGGATTTAAAACACCTGTTGTTTTAACTATAATAATAATTATCATTGAAAATTAAAACAGTATTTTCTTAATAAAAGTTAAATCATTTCAATTAATTTCATAATGGTGATAGTCTGTAAAATACAATTCAACTCAACTATATCTTGGTAAATTCTGAAAGCCAATAAATGAGATATAATTATTTGTATTCCAGAAGAGTTAATAGAAACATAACAAATAACTTATTATTCTTATTAATAGTTGAGGTCCGTTAGCAGCTATCATGGCTTCTCGGTTGTATCAAGATAAATTATGTTGACACACTAGCAAGTCTTTTGTATTTAGGGTCAACAGAGCAGGGGGAAGATTGTTACTCATGCTATTTGGCTTGGTCATGGAGCACTATGATTTATCTTTTATACTTAGGCTAATACAGACAAAATAGATCGACATATGGTAAGCAGCTATTATAGTCTGAGAGATGCCCAATATAAGAAGCTAAAAGTTATGTGCAGAATTCTATATAGAATTCAAGAGTCCCTATCAAGTCCCTCAAAATGTTATGTTTAATAAATTATTAAACCTATCTGAAAGAGTATTAATAATGTCAATATGTATTGAGTAGTTATATATATTTACAGCCTACAAATGTACAGCATAACATTTTGTCACTTAACCATTTAAAATTAGGCTATTAACTGAAACAAGGAACAACTACTATTACTTCAGTTTATTAAATTATGGGAAAGTCTTAACAGCACTAGTGGAATTCAAAGGGCTTGTCTTTTTAAAAATCATAAATCTTGTAAATTTAGAAATATCTTTGAAAAGGGAATTCCATTTATAGACTTAATCATTAAAATAATTATTACAGTGATTGTAATTAAAATAGTCATTAATGAAGCAAACTCCAATTATAGTTTGACTCAAGTTCATTTCCTATCAAATGAAGTGTGATTTCCAATATAGTCCATACTAATTTTCCTAAATTATTAAAATACAGTTTAAATGAATATTCCTAAATCCATTAGAAATTCCATTACTAGTTCCCTTATTTTTTTAAGTCTGTTGCGAATTAAAGGTTCATGTGAAACTGCTGCCGTTTCGTTCTCCTACTGACACCTAAATACATTTAAAAATGACATCCTTGGAATCAATGCAGATGTTCACCATACAGACATGTAGACATGTCTCTGTGTTATGCCTGCCATTCATTTTTCTTCTCATGGCATCTACAATAAGTCTCAGAGGATGCAAGCAAAAACTCTGATTGCTAATACAGTTCATTCACTCAGCACCCACAAATTTGGGAAATTTATTTTTATATTTTTCACTAAAGTGTGTTCCTCAATAGCAGTTTGTTTTACCTGGCGAATGTATCAGAATGCCCTTAATTTTATGGCCTTAATGACAAGTCAAATTTCCAAAACTGCAACATATTCTAGTCATAGGGAACTAGACCAAATCATCATTAAATAGGAGATCTTCTGTTTCATCATATTTATGATGTAATTTTGATTGATGCAAATAACATCAATCCTGTTCTTAGTATGTACCCATAAGTAGCATAAGGGAAAACATATCCCATCAGGATATAGAAGTAGACTGTTACAGTGGCTTGCTCCTGCATGTCATTCAGAGCCATTTGTGACCAATGTGTCTTAAATGGTCTTTAAAAACTCAAGCTTAAAATAAGATTGACCTGAGAGGCAACCAAATGATGGACTATATGCCTTAGAAATATAAGTACCCTGTTTCTGCATTTTCCTTGTTTTTAATGTTATCATCTCGTATACAATGTGATTTATATTTGTTTTCTTCTATCAATAGAATAGTGATTTTTCTTTATCAGAAGTATAGTTTTTACATGGGCAAAGGAAGTGAAAAGACACTACTTTAGAGAAGATATACATGCAGCCAACAAGTATATGAAGAAAGCTAAACATCACTGATCATTAGAGAAATGCAAATCAAAACCACAGTGAGATATTATCTCACACTAGTAACAATGGCTATTATTAAAAAGCACACAGTAATAGGTGCTGGTAAGGTTGTGGAGAAAAAGGAACACTTATACATTGTTAGGAGTGTAAAATTGTTCAACCATTGTGGAAAGCACTGTGGTGATTCCTCAAATACCTAAACACAGAACTACAAGTATTGTATATATACCCCAAAGAACAGAAATTATTCTATTATAAAGACACCTGAAGGTATATTTCATTCACAGTAGCAAAGACATGGAATGAACCTAAATGCCCATTACTGGTAGACTGGATTAAAAAAAAAATGTGGTGCATATACACCATGGAATGTTATGCAGCCATAAAAACAATGAGATCATGACCTTTGCAGGAATGTGGTTAGAGCTGGAGGCCGTTATCATTAGCATAATGATGTAGGAAAGAAACCCCAAACACCACGTTTTCACTTATAAATGGGAGCTAAATAATGAGAATTCATGGACACATAGATGGGAGCAAAACACATTGGGACCTACCTAAGAGTGGATAGAGGATGGGAGGAGAGAGAGCATCAGAAAAAGAAAATGAATAGATACGAGGCTTAATACCTGGGTGGTGAAATAATCTGTAAACAATCTCCCATGTCACGAGTTTACCTATACAACGAACCTGCATACTTACACCTGAACATCTTCCCTAAAGGGTTTTCTTAACTGCTAAAAGTTTTTTTTAAGAAATATATTTCATATGAATAAGGGCTTCCATTCTTACCTTCTCATGTGTCTATTTTTAACATAGTCTGAGAATTCTCTGATAATCTTACATGTTATAGTTTTCAACACACAGCTCTTTAAAAAAAATTTCAACTCATTAAAAAAGATACATATATGTATACATTTGAAGAA
>NW_016107652.1:50975-56877 GCF_001604975.1 Cebus imitator | reverse complement strand
AAAAAAAAAAAAAAAAAAAAAAAAAAAAAGGCAGCTTGGTACGCTGAACATTTGGCTTTGGCTAAAGGGTCAATTTAAGGAAAAACAATGGAATTTCATTTTATATGTGCTATTTTATGTGAATAAATATTTAATTTTTGGTGCGTTGTATAGCAAAATCATAATATATCGATCCAGAAACAATATATTGAGAAAGGGATTGAGATACTCTTGGCCCTTTCTGCTCCTGCTAATGATAGTGATTACAGCACTCGCACTAATTCCTTTTAAGTTTTCTGACTAGTAATATTTATGTTATTGTATAGAAGTTTTAGGACTAATGGGAAAGAACATATTAGCCAGAACTCAATAAAATATGCACTCAATTAGATGTGGACACTGCAGTGTAGTATAAGTGAGTCCAACAGGCAAAATGTCGGGTATTTCTTGAGGTAATTGACGTTTTGTTTTCTAAAACCATTGTATTGAGGTATGGTTGACATATAAAAATGTATACATATTTAACAGAGATTTATAAATTTGGGGATAAACATGCACACTTGAAATCATCAACATCCTGCGGGCCGTAAACATCCATCACCTCTCAAAGCTTCCTCCTCCCCTCTTTATTGTTATTATTGTTTTTTATTTGTTTTTGTGGTAAGAACATTTCACAAGAGATATGTCTTCTTAGCATATTGTTAGCCATAAGTACTATGATTTATAGCAGATAGATCTCCAGAATATATCCTGTATAACTAATTGTTTTTTTTTTTACCTTTTTGTTGTTGTTTTGAGAGAGAGTCTCACTCCGTTGCCCAAGCTGGAGTGCAATGGCACAATCTTAGCTGACTGCAGCCTGAACCTCTCTGGCTCAAGTGATCCTCCCACCTCAGCCCCCTAAGTGACTACAGGTGCATGACGCTACTACACCCTGCCATTTTTTTTTTTTCCTGTGGAGATGGAGTTTTGACATGTTACTCAGGCTGGTATCAAACTTCCAGGCTCAGCGCACCCCAGCCTCCCAACGTGCTGGGATTATAGGCATGAGTTTTTTGGTCTTTAAACATCATCTCCCTATTTTTTTTCTTCCCTGCAGTCTCTGGCAACCACCATTCTAATCTCTGTTTCTATAAGTTGGATTTTTGGATTCTATATATATGCATGATCATGCAGTACTTGTTTTTCTGGGTCTGGCTTATTTCGCTTAATGTCCTTCAGGTCCATCCATATTGTCACAAATAGCAAGATTACCCTCTTTTGAGAAGGCTGAGTAATATTCCATCCATTCATATTTAGGTTGATGTCCTGAAAGTATGGTGTTAGCTGTGGAATTGCCATATATGGCCTTTATTAACTTGAGGTACATACATTCTATATGTAATTTGTTGATTTTTTTTATGAATGGATAATGAACTCTGGCCAATGCTTTTCTGTGTCTTTTAAGAGGGCTGCTTATTTTTTATACTTAATTCTGTCACTACTGTGTATCACATTAATAGATTTGCATATGGTGAATCATCTTTGCATCCCAGGGATAAATGCCACTTTAGAAAGGCGTATGATCATTTTAATGTGCTTTTGAGTTCAGTTTGCTAGTATTTTGTTGAAGATTGTTGTATATGTTCATCAGACACGTTGGCCTGATGAACCAAACACTTTTTGTTGAAGTGTTTTTGGCTGACTTTGGTACCAGGATAATGATGGCCTTATAAAATTAGTTTAGAGGTCAGGCACAATGACTCACACCTGTAGTCTCAGCTTTTTGGGAGGCCGAGGTGGGAGATTTGAGGTCAGAAGTTTGAGACCAATCTGACCAACATGGTGAAATGCCGTCTCTACTAAGGAAAAAAAAAAGAAAAAGAAGAAAAAGAAAAATAGAAAAACAATGAGTTTGGAGTATTGTCTTCTTTACAGTATTTTTGGAAGATTTTGTAAAGGATTGGTACTAAATCTTATTTAATTTTTTGGTAGAATTCTCCAGGAAATTTATAGGGTCCTCGGCTTTCTTCATTTTGAGGGATTTAAAATTATTGATTAAATATCCTTATTCATTATTGGCCTATTCAGATATTCTATTTCTTTTGTGCAGTGGCACAATCTCTGCATTTTGACTTTGCAGTAACAGTCATTCTGACTGCGTGAGACATATCTTATAGTGGTTTTGATTTGCATTTCTCTAATGATTACTGCACTCCAGCCTGAGTGACAGAGCAAGATCTGACTCAAAAATACCTACAATAAAATTTCAATACATATATAGTACAATAAGATATAAATAAAAAAACCAAAAAGTTGAAAATTGGACACATGATATTACAGTTTTCATTAGTGTTGCCCTTGCTTTTGTGTTAGTTTGTTACACAATCAGTGTTAAAATGTCATCAGTTTAAAATAATGGATTATAAGGTATTATTTGCAAGCCTCATGTAATCTCAAATCAAAATATACAATACATACAAAAAAAATTAAAAAGCAAGAAATTAAATCATACTACCTGAGAAAATCACATTCACTAAATGAAAGACAGGAAAGAGGAAAGAAGAAAAAGATCACAAAACAACCAAAAAACAAATAAAATAGCAGAAGTAAGTCCTTATTTATCAATAATAACATTTAATGTAAATTGACTAAAATCTCCAATGAAAAGACATAGAATTGGGGAAGAGGCTGAGATGGCCAAATAGAAACAGTTCTAGTCTGTAGCTCCCAGCGGGACTAACACAGAAGGCAGGTGATTTCTCTATTTTCCAATGAGGTACCCAATTCATCTCATTGGGACTGGTTAGGAAGTGGGTGTGACCCACGAAGAGCAAGCAGAAACATGGTGGGGTGGGGCTTTGCTTCACCAGGGAAGTGCAGGGAGCCAGGGGAACTCCCTCCCCCAGCCAAGGGAAGCAGTAACAGACTGTGCTACCTGCCCGCGGGGTACTCTGCTTTTCTCATGGATTTTTGCAATCCATGGATCCCGAGATTCCCTCGTGAGCCTACACCAGCAAGGCCCTGGGTTTGAAGCATAAAATTGAGCAGCTGTTCAGGAAGGCACTAAGCTGCAGGAGTTTTTTCATACTCTAGTGTTCCATGGAAATCTAGTGAGACAGGAGAACCATCTACTCTTTTGGAAAGGCAGCTGGATCCAAGGAGCCAAGTGGTCTCACTCAGCAGGTCTTACTCCTGTGGACCCCAGCAAGGTAAGAACTACTGGCTTGAAATTCTCACTGCAAACGCAGCGGCCTGGGATGATTGAGTTTGGTGGGGGGAGGGCCATTGCCATTGGTGTGGCTTTAGTAGGCAGTTTTCCCCTGACAGTGCTAAGAGCCTAGGATGTTTTGACTGTGCGAACTCGCCACAGTGCAGCAAAGCAGCTGTGGCCAGGCTGCTTGTCTAGATTCCTCCTCACTGGGCAGGGCATCTCTGCAGGAAATCCAGCAGCTACAGTCAGCAGCTTACAGACAAAATCTCATATCCCTGGGATAGAGCACCTGGAGGGAGGGGCGGCTGCATAACACTTTCAGCTGGACTTAATTCTTATGCCTGCTGGCTCTGAAGAAAGCAGCTGATCCTGAAGAAGGGGATTCTATCAGCACAGCTCCCCAGCTCAGCTGAGGAACAGAGCTCCGTCTCTAGCAGGTTTCTGACCCCTGTGCCTCCTGACTGAGAGACCTCCCAACAGGGGTAGACAGACACTTCTTATAGGAGAGCTCCAGCTGACATCAGGCTGGTGCCCCTTTGGGACAAAGCTTCCAGAAGAAGGAGCAGGCAGCCGTCTTTGCTGCTCTGCAGCCTCCACTATTGATACACAGGTGATCAGGGTCCGGAGTGGACCCTTCAGTAGCTGCAGCAATCCTTCAGAAGAGGAGCTCGACGGTTAGAAGGAAAACCAACAAACAGCAGTAGCATCAACATCAACAAGAAAGACCCCACCATAAAAACCCCATCAAAGGTCATTAGTCTCAAAGGTCAAAGGTAGATAAATCCACAAACATGAGAAAATGCAAAACTGCTGAAAATTCAAAAGCCAGAATGCATCTTCTCTAAATGATTGCAACACCACTCCACCAGGGGTGCAAAACTAGACAGAATGAGATGAACAAATAGAAATAGGCTTCAGAAGGTGGGTAATAACAAACTCCTCTGAGCTAAAGGAGCATGTTCTAACACAATGAAAAGACACTAAAAACTTAACTAGTTATTAAGGATTAAAGAGTTATTAAAATAGTTATTGAAAACTTAATAACTGGTTATTTTAAGTTTAGAGAGGCACATAAATGACCTGATGGAGCTGAAGAACACTGCATGAGAACTTCGTGCAAATATCAACAGCTGAATCAATCAAGCAGAATATCAGAGGTTCAAGGATATCAGAGGTTGAAGAACACCTTGCTGAAATAAGGCCTGCAGACAAGATTAGAGAGGAAAGAAAAGGAACATACAAAACCTCCAAAAAATATGGGACTATGTGAAAAGACCCAACCTATGATTGATTGGAGTACCTGAAGAGAGAGGGAGAATGGAGCCAAGTTGGAAAACATGCTTCATGATATTATCCAGAACTTCCCCAACCTAGCAAGACATGCCAAAATTCTAATTCAGAAAATACAGAGACTATCACTAAGATAATTCATGAGAAGATCAACCCCAAGACACATAATCTTTAGATTCTCCAAGGTGGAAATGAAGGAAAAAATGTTAAGAGCAGCCAAAGGGAAGATCAGGTCACCTAAAAAGGGAAGCCCATCAGTCTAATAGTGGATCTCTCAACAGAAGTCCTGCAAGTCAAAAGAGAATGGGGGGCCAATATGCAGCATTCTTAAAAGAGTTTTCAACCTAGAATTTCCTTTTCAAACCAGCAAATGCTAAGGGATTTTATCACCACCAGCCCTGCCTAGCAAGAGATCCTGAAGGAAGCACTAAATATAGAAAGGAAAAACCAGTACCAGTCGTTGTAAAAACACACCAAAATATAAAGATCAATGACACTGTGAAGGAACCTTAACAACTGTGCAAAATAACCAGCTGGCATGATGACAGGATCAAATTCACACATAACAATACTAACCTTAAATGTAAATGGACTAAATGTCCCAATTAAAAGACACCGACTGGGAAATTGGATAGAGTCAAGACCCATTGGTGTACTGTACTCAGGAGACCCAGCTCTCATACAAAGACACACATAGGCTTAAAGGGATGGAGCAAAATTAAGCAAGCAAATGGAAAGAAAAAAAAAGCAGGTGTTGCAATCTTAGTCTCTGATAACACAGACTTTAAACCAACAAAAGTCAAAAAGACAAAGAAGGGCATTACATAATGGTAGAGGGATCAATGCAACAAGAAGGGCTAACCATCCTAAACATGTATGTCCCCAGTACAGGAGCACCCAGATTCATAAAACAAGTTCTTAGAGACCTACAAAGAAACTGCCACGCAATAATAGTGAGGGACTTTAACACCTCACTGTCAGTGTTAGATCAACGAGACAGAAAATTGAAGAAAATATTCAGGTCTTGAATTTAGCTATGGATCAAGTGGATCTAATAGGCATATACAGAACTTTCCATCCCAAATGAACGGAATATACATTCTTCTCAATGCCACGTGGCATTTATTCTAAAATCAACCACATAATTTGAAGGAAAACACTCCTTAGTAAATGCAGAAGAACTGAAATCAACAGTCTTTCAGACCACAATGCAAACTAAGTAAAACTCAGGATTAAGAAACTCATAACCACACAATTACATGGAAATTGAACAAACCGAATCTGAATAACTCCTGGATAAATAATGAAATTAAGTCAGAAATCAAGTTCTTTGAAAACAGAGAGACAATGAACCAGAATCTCTGGGACACACCTGACACAGTGTTCATAGGGAAATTTATAGCACTAAATGCCCTCATCAGAAAGTGGAAAGATCTCAAG
>NW_016107652.1:41024-50933 GCF_001604975.1 Cebus imitator | reverse complement strand
AAAAAAAAAAAAAAAACCCTTCAAAAAATCAATAAATCCAGGAGCTGGTTTTTTAAAATAAATTAACAAAATAGACTTCTATCTAGGCTAATAAAAAAAGAATCAAATAGACACAATATAAAATGATACCAGGGATACCACCACTGACCCCACAGAAATACAAACTACTATCAGAGAATATTATAAACACCCTTATGCAAATAAACTAGACAATCTAGAAGAAAGGGACAAATTCCTGGACACATAACACCCTCCCAAGACTAAAACAGGAAGAAGTTGAATCCCTGAATAGACCAGTTACAAGTTCTGAAAGTGAAGCAGTAATCAATAGCCTACCAACCACAAAAAGCCCAGGACCGGATGGATTCACAGCCGAATGTTACCAGAGGTACAAAGAGGAACTGGTACCGTTCCTTCTGAAACTATTTCAAACAATTGAAAAGAAGGGACTCCTCCCTAACTCATTTTATGAGGCCAGCATCATGCTGATACCAAAACCTGGCAGCGACTCAACAAAACAGAAAACTTCAGGCCAATATCCCTAATGAAAATTGATGTAAAAATCCTCAATATGATGCATTAATGAAGAAATTACTTCTCACTCAAGACCTTTATTGTTTTAATGGAGCCAGTTTTTCTGCCACGTACGTGAGCAGTGAGCAGTATTTCTCAAAGACAATGGATTCTATAAGTATTTTTGAATGCATAATTTTAGCAATGATGGCCTGACAAAGCAATGTACTCAGACGTTTACAACCGTGGGGAGAAACTTAGGTTATCCACTGAGCAAGTGACCTAGACCACTGTAAGTACTATTGAGAGTAAGAAATGTTAGAATGGGTGGTAGATACCCAGAAAGGAGAGGATTAAGATGTGTTTCAGGTTTAGGATTAGCTTCATCCATCAACAGGGATTGTGGCTTGCCCTAATAATTATTCTTTTGTTCTTCTTATTATTTTTTGAGTTGTGACTACTTACTACTTTAGAAAATTGTTAATAGTACAGTGTGAATTTTACATGGTATATGTGACTGGATCTGGGTAGTTCCTGATGGGCTGTAGCAGATTCTGAGTCTGACTTGTCCATATTCCCTTTACCCTTCCCATTTCCTTCTATGCTTGCCCAACTTCCAGCTACCAAATCTTATGTGTCTTTGCCTGAAAGTTTTTTGTTTTGTTTTGTTTTGTTTTTGTTTTTTTGCACTGTAATTTTCTCTATCTGTAAATAAGCTAAAGATACAGAGGAAATAGCAACTTTGGAAACAATTCTCTACAAGGCAATGGATAAATAACCCCATTATCTTATAGCTATGGTTGGGCGAACAAAATCATATAGTCTACCCTGACTCTAATCATTAGCAAGTAGAATTTATCTCCAGATGTTCACAGTGGTTGCTTGTCTAATAGTCTACTTTTTTCTTCTTTTCTCCACTTTATCTCACTTTCATGCTCTTCTACCACTACATCCTGATATCCTCTTACATATGAAATACTAGCATCAAAATCATTTTTTCAGAGGACTCTAAACTAACATGGATTACCTTAGCATAGTTAGCTTGAATTCGTGAAGATTTTTTTTTTTAATTCTTATGGAGACTCAGAAAATCACAGAAGGACAAAGACAGATTCATTAGATACACTGACATCTGGGGGAAGACAAAATTAATAATAATGTCCAAAGCTCCAGGAAAGAGTAGTCAGAAAAACAGGAGCAAAAAAGTGAGATTTTTCTATCAACAAGCTGAAAGAAGGCAGTGGTTCAGAAAGGCAGGAAATAATCAGGGAGACAAGCTTTTAGAAATGTATTTTAATAACTAAAAGTTGTCCATTGTTTTTAGTACATCGATTATTTCTGTGTAGGCAGGGATCAGATTCTGGTACATTTAAGAGGTCAGCGAGAGAATGGTAGGAAAAGGTAATTTAGAGAATGAATGACAGAGAAAGGCAATGGGTAAATAGTAACAGCTGTGTGTAAAGAATTGTAGAAGAGATAAACTTTCAAGATAAGATAGGAAAATAATTGATAAAAATATAAAGACACCTGAATGAGAGTAACAGTGTAACAAAGTAACAAATCTGAAAAGATAAGAATTTAGAGCAGAGAATGCCATACGTATAACTAAACTTTAGAGAATAAGAGGTTAGAAAACAGTATTTATGAAAGTATACTTTTCAAATGAAAATAATTTTGAAACATGAAATCACAGAAACTTAATCTGTCTTTGAGACATGGTGAAATAAAGCATTAACCCTGCTTCAAGTAAAGTAATTATAGAAAGAAATACATACTTAACAGGTAGATACATTTTTTGGCCTGAATTTCAGGTAATCCCAGCCACTATAATGTAGATTTGTGAAGTAAATAAAAACTCTGCTTAATTAAAGTTTGAATGAATCATCGCCTGCAGCGTTCCTTGGACAATTGTCATTTGCCAAAATTACTCTAGACAAGTCAGAGGAGTCTTGTCTGGAGGAGTCAAGCAATTCATGTAGAATGTGTCGCTAAATAATATTTGGTGATCTATGTATCCTATGTTTATTAGGTAACAACTGCCTTTGTTTCACTAAACTTTTATTTGAATAGCTTTACATTGACGAATTTATTTTTAAATCATTAAGTTGTGAAGTATGACCTATATTTAAAAATGAATGATATATAAATATTGACTTCAATGGAGTATCATATAAAGACCCTATGTTTAACCTCCACTCAGGAAAGAAAGAGCACAGTTTTAGAAACATAGAAGACTTTTACTTTCATCTTCCAATCACTATCCATTCCCTACTACTCAAAAGTACCTACTATTCTAACTCCTAAAACTATAATATAATTCACAACTGCCTAATTTTGCACTTTTAAGTAGAAACATATAATATAGCTTTGTGTGTGTGTGTGTGTGTGTGTGTGTGTGTGTGTGTGTTTTATTGCACTTTAGGCTCTGGGATAAAGGTGTAGGACATGCAGGATTGTTGCATAGGTATATACATGGCAATGTGGTTTGCTGCCTCCATCCCCCCGTCACGTATATCTGCCATTTCTCCCCATGTTATCCCTCCCCAACCTCCCTACTCCCTGCTTTCCCTTCCTTACTCCCTCCCAATACACCCCAGTGTGTGATGCTCCCCTCCATTTGTTCTTGTGTTCTCATTGTTCAACACCCACCTATGAGAACTTACGGTGTTTTATTTTCTGTGCCTGTGTCAGTTTGCTGAGAATTACAGTTTCCAGATTTATTCATGTCCCTACAAAGGACACGTACTCATAGTTTTTTATGGCTGCATAGTATTCCATGGTGTCTGTGTGCCACATTATCCCTGTCCATTCTATCATGGATGGGCATTTGGGTTAGTTCCAAGTCTTTGCTATTGTAAACAGTGCCACAATGAACATACGTGTGCATGTGTCCTTATAATAGAATGATTTATAATCCTTTGGGTATAAACCCAGTAATGGGATTGCTGGGTCAAATGGAATTTCTATTTTAGGTCCTTGAGGAATCGCCACACTGTCTCCCACAATGGTTGAACTAATTTACACTCCCCTCCAACAGTGTAAAAGTGTTCTTATTTCTCCACATCCTCTCCAGCATCTGTTGTCTCCAAATTTTTTATATCTGACTTCTTTACCCAATATTAAGTGTGAACATTATCCATAATATTGTATGTAGCTCTAGCATATTACCTTTAAGTGAATTACAATATTCCATAGTGTGAATTTAATGCTATTTATCCATTCTGTTTTTGATGGCTCTTTGAACTTTATCAATTTTGTCCTGAAAATTTCTTCTGACCCGTGTGGCTTGGGTGTTCTTTTGTTATATCCTCATTCTTAGATTTACATACTATCACAAATGAGTTTTTATTCATGTGAGGTTGTACACATTAAAAACAGCACTGATGTGAACTTTCTCATGCATTCCCTTGGCATAGGTAAACCTGCTAAGTAACAGATTATGTATATATTAAAATTTAATAGGCAAAGTTATCTGTGTGTGAGAGTTTCCACTGCTCACCATCCTATCCATACCTTAATATTGACATTTTTAAGCCATTTTGTTTGTAATACAATGCTATTGGCGTTTGGTTTGGATTGGAAATTTCCTAATAGTCAAATTGTAATATATATATACAAATATATTTATGGGTTATTTGAATACTCTATAGGAATTGAATATTCAAAAATCTTACCCAATTCTTTTTTTGTAGCAACTGTTTTGTTTTCTTATTTATTTATGGAAGTTCTTTATGTACTCTACAGACAAGATAAATAGTTTATGTATTGCAAATATTTCCTCCCCTTTTGAGGTTTGAAATATGCTTTGTTAATAATTACACTTCAAAGTAAACTTTGTAAGTTTAATTTGTGCAGCATTATTTTACCAATGTGTTTATATTAAAAAAAAATGCTTGCCTACTTGAATTTTATAAAATATTATCTTACATTATTATCTAGAAGCTCTTCTGTTAGGCGTTTTATTTTTAGCTCTTCATTTCACCTTGAATTTTTATACGTGGAGTAAGAGTCAATATTTATTTTCATGAAGAAACACAATTTAGTAGTTGTTTCATGCCCTTTTTGGTTATTCTCAGCCCTTTACAACACAAATTTAAGATTTAGCCTGTTTTCCCAAAGTCTGGATTATTGTTAAAATTTCATAAGAAAATACATTTACTTAATAAAACTGGTTTCTTTATTATAAAATTAAATTTTCTTTGTTTCATTCATTCATTCATTCATTCATTCATTCATTCATTCATCTTGGCTCACTGCATTCTCCTACCTCAGTCTCCCGAGTAGCTGGGATTATAGGCATGCACCAGGACACATGGCTAATTTTGTATTTTTAGTGGAGATGGGGTTTCACCATGTTGGCCAGGCTGGTCTCAACTCCTGACCTCAAGTGATCCACCACCTCAGCCTCCCAAAGTTCTGGGATTACTCCCGAACCCAGCCTTAAAATTAAATTTTCAAATCAAGAAAATGGCATATAGCTCCATTATTTCAGTGTTTAATTTCTCACAGAGTATTTAAGATATTGCTATATAGTTTTCTTATACCATTTTATTATGTATTTTGCTAGTATTTTTGTTATTGTTGAAAAGGGTTGTGTATTACAGTTATTTTCTGATATTAAAAATAAGTTTTAATTGACATTACCAGAAGTGTTGATAGTTATTAATTCTAATCTTTCATATCTATAGAAATGCATTTTCCATGTATATATATGATCATATCATCTGCTAATGAATAATCTTTTTCTTCTTTTTAACATTTTTTTAACTTTTTGCTTTTTTTTTTTTTTTTTTTAAATTATTTGTTGGGAAATATATTAAAACTTGAATAAAAGTGGGTAGATTTCAAATCTTTTGGATATGTACCTGGTGATTTCTGGATCATCTGATAGGAGTACTTGTAATTTTTTTTGGGAACCCCTATACTGTTCTTTGTAGTGGACGCACAATTTTTTTTTTTTTTTTTTTTTTGAGACGTCGCCCAGGCTGCAGTGCAGTGGTAAGATCTCGGCTCACTGCAGCCTCCATCTCCCGGATTCGAGCAATTCTCTACCTCAACCTCCTGAGTAGCTAGGATTACAGGAATGTGCCACCATGTGAGGCTAATTTTTGTATTTTTTAGTAGGGACGCGGTTTCGCCATCTTGGCCAGGCTGTTTTAGAACTCCTGACCTCGTTATCTACTGGTCTCAGCTTCCCAAAGTGCTGGGATTGCAGGCATGAACCACCGCGCAGGGTGGATGCACTATTTTTTAATTCCCACCAACAGTGTATAAGGAATCCAATTTCTACACATCCTCACCAAATCTTATCTTTTGGGTTTTTCAATAATAGACATTCAAAGAAGTGCCTTCTGCTTTTTTTTTTTTTTTTTTTTTTTACAATTAGGTGATGTCTCATTGTGGCATGGATTTATATTTTCCTAATGATTCCTGATGTTGACCATCCTTTCTTTTCTTTTTCTTTCTTTCTTTTTTTGAGACGAAATCTCACTCTTGCCCAGACAGAAGTGCAGTGGTACAATCTTAGCTCACTGCAGTCTTTGCCTCCTGGGTTCTTGCAATTCTCCTGCTTCACCCTCCTGAGTAGCTGAGACTACAGGCATGCACCATCGCGCCTGGCTAATTTTTGTATTTTTAGTAGAGGTGAGATTTTCCTATGTTGGCTAGGATGGTCTAGATCTCCTGACCTTGTGATCCGCCCACCTCAGTCTCCCAAAGTGCTGGGATTACAGGCATGAGCCAACACGCATGGCCCACCTTTTCTTAAACTTGTTGACCATTTGTATGTCGTCTTTGGTCTTTTCCTCATGTATCTATGTAACTGGGCAACTGTGAGTTGTAAGAAGTTTGTTTATTATTTATGGACTGGTTTTATTCTAAGAGTTTGGCCTTTGGTCTTTTGCTTATTTTTTTGAATACTACTTTTGTTTTTTGCCATTGGCTTGTGTGAGTTTCTTTTATGTTTTTAAAAAGTAACCTCTTACCAGATACATGATCTGAAAATATTTTCTCTCATTTCTTGGGCTGTCTTTGAAGAGATAACTGCACTCCCATGTTCATTGCGCATTACTCATAGTAGCCAAGATACAGAAACCTCCTAAATGTCCATCAACAGACAAGTGGATAAAGAAAATGTCAAATTCTCTCTCTCTCTCTCTCTCTCTCTCTCTCTCTCTCTCTCTCTCACACACACACACACACACACACACACACACCACACACACACCAGATGTCATTAAGCATTAAAGAAGAAAATTCTACCATTTGCAATAATATGAATAAACATTAAAAACATTTTGTTAACTGAAGTGTCTGTCACAGACGGACAAACATGGCATGATTTCATTTATATAAATTATAAAAATAGTTCAGCTTATAGAAGCAGAAAATAGAATGGTGATTGCCAGGGCGGACATACAAAGTTGTTCAATGAGTATAAGCTTACCGTTATACAAGGTGAATAAATTTAAAAGATCTGCTCTACAACTTAGTGCCTATAGTTTAGAAAACAGTGTTTTACGCTTGAATATTAAGAAGATAGAGCTTAGGTTAAATTTTCTTGCCACGCACATACACACACAGACACAAAGGGACAGAAGAAAATTTAGGGGATGATGACTAGATTTATTACGTTGGTTGAGATGATATCATGTCCAAACTCATATACATCAAATGTGTACATTGTCCAAACTCATCAAATTATATACATTAAATGCGTACATTGTCTAAATTCATTAAATTGTATGCGTTAAACATGTACATTGTTTTGTATATCAATTATACCTCAGTAAAACTGTTTTTTTAACTGTGTAGCTACTGTCTGCATTGTGTATGCATATGTCCAAACTCATCAAATTATATACATTAAATGTGTATATTGTTTTGTATGCCAATTATACCTCAATAAAGCTTTAAGTAGGTAGAATAGGAATCTTTGTTTTATTCTGATCTCAGAGGGTATCATTTTTTCATAGGCATGTTTTTCT
The DNA here is from genome assembly GCF_001604975.1 of Cebus imitator. Taxonomy (NCBI): domain Eukaryota; kingdom Metazoa; phylum Chordata; class Mammalia; order Primates; family Cebidae; genus Cebus; species Cebus imitator. Next base: position 43,434 of record NW_016107652.1, on the reverse strand, counting down.
TTAAATGATTTCTAGAATTCATTGGTAAAGCAATATAGGTGTAGACATTTTATCCAAAAGAAATATTTATATTATATAATATTTAATAGTTATAGCTTTCATATTTTACCACTTGTCATTTTGTGTGAGTTTCATTTTAAGGTACCATTTACTTCATATTTTAAACAAAATGTTGACTTTGTATAATTTATAATGATTTGCCAATACATGCTTTATAATAGTATTCTTTTTAATTCTCATATTTATTGGTGTGTTTCTTTTTTTCCTACTTCAGTCTCAGCTTGGGCTATGAGTTTCATTTGGCTTTTATAGAATTATTATTTGGTTTTTCAGTTATTTTTATCTTACCTCCTAATAATGTTTTACCTTCCTTTCTCTCCTCTATCTTTAAGTTTTAAAAAATACTTTAATATATATAATTGATATGATTTGGATATTTGTCCCGTCCAAATCTCATGTTGAAATATAATTCCCAGTGTTGGAGGTGAGGCCTGGTTGGAATTGTATTATGGGGCAGATTCCTCATGAGTAGTTTAACACCATACCCTTGATTATAAGTGAGTTTTTGCTCAGTTAGTTCACTCAAGATCTGGTTATTTAAAAGATTCTGGAACCTCCTTATTTTCTGTCTTGCTCTTGCACTCACCAGATGACATGCTGGCTCCCCTTCACTTTCCACCTTGTTTGCAAGCTTCCTGAGTCCTCACCAGGAGCAGATGCCAGAACTATGCTTTGTGTACAGCCCACAGAACTGTGAGTCAATTAAACCTCTTTATAATTTACCCAGACTCAGCTGTTTCTTTTTAGAAAAGCAAGAACAGACTAATACAATAATTATTTTACTCTTTTAAACTATGTTTTTTATTTTCTAATGTAGACATTTGAAGTTATTAACTTCTCTGTAAGCACAGATGTGGGTAGATTACTAAAATTTTGATATGTCCTTGTATTTCTTTAAATGTATTTTCTAATTTCTACTGTGATTTTCTTTACATTTACTGAATTATTTGGAAGCTTATTTTTTGTCCCCCAACATATGGTGCAGTCAAGTGACTTTAAAAAATAATTGATTTCTGACTTATTTCACATTAGTCAGGAACATAACCTGAATGACATAAATTGTTCAATATTTCTTGAGATTAGTTTTATGGGATGTATTTTGTATTTTATATAAAGGGTCCTGGTATCCCTAATAATATATTTTCTGAAGTTATTAGGGTACTGCAAGTATGTGTGTGTATATAAATATATATACATATGTTATACATGTATATTATGTAAGTAATATATACACATATATGAATATACACATTTTTGTGTTTATCAGATGGCTCAAATGTCACATTAAAATCTTCAAAGATTATTAGTTTTTAAGTCTGCTTACATTTTCAGTTACTTAGAGGCTGTTAAAACACTACACTTTCTTTGTGAATTCTTATATTTTTTTGTAAATTTTATAAAAAAATATATTTTCTTACTCTCTTGAAGGGCAATTTTACTTAGCACAGAATCTAGTATATCAAACATTTTCTTTCATTACTTGAAGATATCATTTTAATTCTTATAGACATCCATAGTTTCTGTTGAGAAGTGAGTTGTGAGTCTTGTAACTATTTCTTTAGAAATACTCTTAATTCTTCTTCTGTGTTACTGCTTTTTTTCCTTGCTTCATTGGGCTTCTAGTATTTTTGCATTCAAATTTTGCATTTGCATTAAAAAATTGTGCCTTGTATTTGTTTTTTAAATTCAGAGTTTTGGGGATTTTTAAGTTTTCTTGAATCTGTGCCTTGATGTATATTATTTGAATATTCTCAGCATTTATTTTGTTAAATATTGGTTCCCTTTTTTTCCTGTATTCTCTTGGTGTGACTTTAAATATACATATGATTATATGCATAAAATTATCTATTTTAATTCATACAACCTGTGGTAATTAATTAATTTTATATGTCAATTGGGCTAGGCTATGCTGTTTGTTCAAAACGGTAGATGTATATTTTAAATGTGATTCACATTTACAATCTGTAAACTTTCATTAAACTTGGCTATCCTCAATAATGTAGGCAGGCCTCATCCAATCAGTTTAAAGCCCCAAGAGCAAAGATAGTTTTCCTGAAAAAGAAAAACAAAATTCTGCCTCAAGATTGCAACATAGAGACCCTGCCTGATTCTCCAGCCTGCTGGCCTGTGAGTCTCAAACTCAAGACTGCAATACAAATTCTTCTCTGAATTTAGAGACAGGCAGCCTGCCCTACAGAACTCAAGCCAAAAAGTCTCATAATCTTATAGGCCAATTTCTTAAACTAACTTTCTTTCTTCCTTCCTTTCTTTCTCTCTCTCTCTCTCTTTCTCTCTCTTTCTCTCTCTCTCTCTCTCTCTCTGTGTGTGTGTGTGTGTGTGTGTGTGTGTG
>NW_016107652.1:35191-41014 GCF_001604975.1 Cebus imitator | reverse complement strand
TGTGTGTGTATATATATATATATATGTAAGTATATGTGAATATGAATATATTATAAATATGCAACACATACACACAGACACACACGTATTCTCTGTTCTCCAGAGAAACAGATGAATAGAATATGATTCTATTGATTCTGTTTCTCTGGAGTACCTTTAGCAGTATAGCACCTCTGCTTTTATTCCATCCTGTAGTTTCTCTAGGCTTTAGTCTGGATAGTTTTTCTGGCTTATCTTACAGTTTACTAATTTTCTCAACAGTTAAATTCATTGGTTGAATTATTTTATTCAGTTTCAGAATTTGCATTTAATTTTTTCTTAAGCATTGTTCTTCCAAAGCTGACATTTGTATTTATATCTTTAAACATATTAAGCATAGCTATTTTAATGTCTATTTATTCTAACTTCATTATCTGGAATCCAAGAGGCTCCGTTTCTATTATCTGTTGCTTTCCTTGTTTTCTCATCCTGTTATGATGTCCCCTCTTGTACCTGATTGTTAGCTAAATTACATGAAAAAAAAATGTAGACAAACCCAAGACCTAGAAAGATGTTACCTTCCTCAAGAGAATATTTGATTTGTTTCTGACTAGTAGGTAAGGGATTTATCAATTATGATTACCTTCATCTAATTCTAAGTACTGAAATGACTATAAATGGCCAGGCTATTTTCAATTCACCCTTACTCCTTTTGTCTGTTCAATCCAGATATTGATAGTTTATCAAGACTGTCAATTTTGCTGAGCACTGAATTCAAATTTTCAGTATTTTCTTCATGACCCTGTTTAAAGATCATTTCATTTTCTCATCTTCTCAGCAGCTTTTCCAGGAATTGTCAGATATCCCTAGGGAAAAACTATCTGCAATAATGAGCTCATGTCTATAATTTTTTTTTTAATCCTTGACCTTATCCCTATAAATTCTCACTGTATTTTAATCTTTTCAGTGCCTTTCAATAGATTTCAAAGATAAGATATTTATTATACTTCTTTTAGTTATGTTCATTTGAAGCACTGATCCAATTTAAATATTCTTACTTCCAGAAGGGGATCTCTTTTGAATGTGACATATTACAACATGTAATTTAAAACAATCTGAAACTCCCTATTACATTTAATTTATATTTAGTCATCAGTAAAAGTGAGCATATCAAGAAATACTGACATTTGTGCATTTTGTACTAGAAAATATTCTATAATTCATCTAGCCTATCTCTCTGGAAGAACAATATTGGTATTTAAAGTTAGACTGTAGTAAGACTTCAAACATTCAGGCACATTATTTTAACTTCTTTGATCCTAAGGCTTTTCTCATTTAAAATAAGACTAAGATGATTTATCTCATAGTAATTATTATTGTGTTGAATTTAAGTCATAATGTTGACTTAACATTATAATAAATAATAGACTAGAGTGGAATGCCATTGGATAGTAAATGCAGTCAATAGATATGATTCTTTGCACCTTTATTTTTCGAATGTAGAAACAAGACCAAGGACTTTAGTTGATTAAATGTACATTGTCAAAAATTTTTAACAGAAGCCCTAGTGCTCAAAAGCAGGACCTCCTAATTTACTGCCTTGCATTGCTCTAATAACTTGGTGACAGATATTAACAACAACAACTAACAGCTCATCTGAGTTGTAAAATAGAAGATGGATTCCACAAGAATATTCTACTGCCAGCACTGGGCCCTGTCATCCCAGCATCAGTGTGAAAAGAGAGCAACTTCTTGTGCAGAGAGAAAGATTTAATTTAGATCTAGTGTCCATCATTCAAGTAGACATGTTTTACATCCCCTTGCAGCTCCTGTTATACATTCAAAAAAAAAAATCTCTTTTGCTGCAGTTACAAACTACATCTTATAAGCATTGTACATCCGTCAATGTCCAGTGTTTTACCTCTATTAAACATATGCAGCAAATTTTCTATCCATGTCCTTACAATTCTTTTCTCACAGTAAAGTATAATAAAATTTTGATGTTAATGGTATTGATAGTAACCATGATTATCTGTTTATTCCTGGATTCTTCAGTTCTACACTTAAGCATTTTAAGTGCTTCACATAAATCCTTGGTAATATAAACATTATTTGGCATATGTTTAAACCGACCACTTGCATTGATTTTATCCCATAGAATGCTGAAATATTTTCTTTCCAGTTTCTTCACATGATAATTTAAAAGATTGAAACAATAATAAATAAAAAGAGTCTGTTGCTATTCAGATGCTCCAGACATGTTTCCTCTGAAGGTCATATTAATAATACAAATTTAAGATAACCTGTATGCTTAATGAGTACAATGAGTCTGTCAATTTGCTATACTCTTACATCTGACCTTCTATGGATGAAGTTATAACCTAACACCTTTATTAGCTTTTGCTTTTTTTTAATAATGTACGTTTTAGAGTGACAATAAGTCACACACCATAGCCTAATGATGCTATTAAAATTCAACCCACTGCTCATAAAACAGTTTAAGTCTCTTTGCCCTTTGTACGCCACATTTCTGTAGATATATCAGTTGGAGGTAGAGAAGTATAAAGGTGTCTCCAGGCTCTTCTCAGCAGGTTAGCATGATTCTTGAATATTCACTGGCACCAATTTCTTCTGTGTCACTAGTTCACCTGGAGGTATGTGAATATACAGAGGCAGATGACTTCAGTCTTCATTGACTATTCAGGCTGAATCTTTAGTTTTGTTGTTGTTGTTGTTGTTGTTAAGGTCTGATACCTGCTTTTGAGCTTCATCCTCTGTAGCCTCTATGGAAAACACATTTGGATTGCATATTTGTTGGAAAAAAAACATATTAAAGTTACAATGTCAAATTCCTTTAAATACCCAAATACTTAGAGATATTGAGTGTGCATGTACCTACCAGTCTTCATGGACACAGCTAAGAGATGTGTTTGATGTTTGACACCAATAACAATTCAAATGTTTTCGTGTGTCAGAGCCAGAGAAATATATTGAAAATCCTCTTTAATTTACCTGTCACTGAAAATTTGTGTAGCTTCTAGGGAGTGTACCTCTTATTATAAATGGTCTTTTGGTCTCAAACCTATTGCCTCCAGGCTGAAGACCTTTTCAAGGTCAGGGGTCAAATGGAATCCTCTAAAAAAGTCCCACGTAATCTTTTCCAAAGTCCTATTATTTCAAACATATCACATATTTAAAAAGAAATCAGATTAAACTCATAAAATCTTGTCTCTGAAATCCTACTGCTCCAAACATAGCACATATTTTAAAAGAATTCAGATTAAATTCATTAAAATTTCATCTCTACTTTCAAAGTATAGTTTGTTGATTACTTTCTCTTTTGAAAATGCTACTACACTTGCATATAAAATTCTATGCATATGTTTATAATTTTTGTGTATGTGAATCTTCTCAGTGAATAAACACATTAGCCTTCATCAATTATTTTTTCTCTAATTCCTTGTGACATACTACTTCTAGATTATTCAATGAAAAGGGCACTATAAGCATGATAATACTAGAAAAAATACAAATGTAATTCAAAAGATGTATATATGTTAGGAAGTGGATTCAGCATCATCAGCATATAGAGTTTTCTATTTTATTATGTAGTATTAATTCATTTATATTAATATCAAAATAATATGTTAGGTAGAAGAGGTACTTCTACCCTCAATAGGTATAGAAATTGAACCTTTGATATATTCAAATGTATTTTTATATAATGTATTTCATATACATAATATGTTATATTTATGAGATTACCTACACATTACAGAAAAACAAAAAAAACCTGTGACTTAAATAAGAAAATAGTTTATTTCTCCCATGTAGTTTAGGTATTGTCAGTTCAGATTTGACATTGTAACTCCATGATATTTTCGGTTCCCAGGCTCTTTCTTTTTCCTGCTACTTTTCTTAAAACCCAGCTCTTGTCCTTATGGTTCAATGTGTCAGCTGAAGTTAAAATGAAAGAAGAAAATTGTGGGGTGTGTGTGTGTGTGTGTGTGTGTATTCAAATATATTTTTATATATTCAAATGCATTTATATGTTATGCATATTATATATATAAAATATATATATGAAGTTATCCAGCTGCACATTACATAAAAATAAAAAGGACTTAAGAAAATACTTTCTTTCATACAGTTTGCTTATGTATTATAAAGTATATAAGTAAACATTATATACTTTATAGCATTGTTATGTAAGTACATTAAGTTCATTATACATACTTAACTTTATAATATAATTTTATATAATGAGTAACTTTATTATACATATTTATATGATATACTTATTTCATTGTCTGAAATGTAGTAACATGGCCACATTCAGTTGCAAATGTGGCTAGAAAAGGCTGTATTCTCATTTAATGAAAGCAATTAGTGCGAATGAGATAGAGAGATCAGATTGCCCAGTAAGCAACAAAAATTATTTTCCACACAAATGAATTACAACACATCTCTAAATTTAGAATCTCTTGCTCTTTCTGTTAATCTTCTGTACATATTGTACAATTATATGTTTCTCTCTGTGAATGTGAACTCTAATGTATTTAGGTTTTCTTTCACATATAATAGTTGAGGTAAAGGCAATATTATAGTAAGGAAATCTAATAATAGCATGTGTCTAAAAAAGTGTATTTATACATTATATGTTATGCATATCAATATGTGAATCTAATTACATATGGTATAAGATAAATGTGTAAAATAGGTAAATAACTTTAAGGAACTATTTCCTATAATATAGAAACAATTTATTATAATGAAACATACTCATATTTTAATTTCTTTATTTACAAGCTTTCCTTAATGTTGGTGTTCTATCCTTATGTTTGGATTGCTTACGAAAGACCCACAGAATATGTTAAGGTCAATTCAGGACGATTTTATTAGAATCTGCTATACATCAGACTTTAGTTTAATAACCAAAAATGACAACAACATTACAGTCTAACTTAATGGTAATGATAATGGTTTTCAAAGGCTGTATATGTTTCCATATATTATACTTACATTCAATTTGATGTAAAAACCCATTTTTTTAAGAAGAAAATTTAAAAGTGTCAGAATTTTTCTTCAGTGGATATATTTACATTCCAATAACTTTCTAGTACAACTGATATTCCCATGTGTGCAGAAAAATTTCATTCTTCACAGTTTGATATTTCCCCAGGAACTTTTTAAAACATACTATCATCCTCTAATCCACTTATAAAAATAATATACTGCTATTTTCCTTACTTACCTTATCCAAAATATATTTTTAGTTTTACCATAGAGAAAAAACATCTATTTTAGCAAAACTTTAACTTTTCTTATGAAAAGTTATTTAGGGCACAATATTTTAATTTTAAGGTTATAAAAAAACTCACCCAACCTAATATATATTTTCTTTAAAGAAGACTCGTCCTCATCCAGGGCAGAAAATTGGTTATTTTAAATTGGTAATTAAGAAAATTTAAAATAGTGCTACAATTTAACACAAATTTAACAATTAGTTTAACATATTTCATATTTGCAATGTTTCTTTTAAGAAAAGATTGCAGACAATTTTGCAAGATCCTAAAGTCAATTTTAATTACTCTGCATGATTTCAAAGGTTAATCTTACTTTATATCCATCCAGTACAATAAGAAGTAGAATAGGTAGTCTGAAAATGTTAAGGAACCTAAAAGCAGCTCCAAGAAGTCTGCCTAAATCTGTTATAAACAGATTTCTTTTAGTGTAAGGTGTCAGGAAGGGGTCCAGTTTCTGCTTTCTGCACATGGCTAGCCAGCTTTCCCAACACCATTTATTGAACAGGGAATCCTTTCCCCATTGCTTGTTTTTGTCTGG
>NW_016107652.1:6374-33441 GCF_001604975.1 Cebus imitator | reverse complement strand
GGGGGAAATAGGGGAGGGACGGTGGGGGGTGGGGAGCTGGGGGGTATAGCAGGGGGAGAAATGCCAGATGTAGGTGATGGGGAGGAAGGCAGCAAATCACACTGCCAGGTGTGTTCCTATGCAACAATTTTGCATGTTCTTCACATGTACCCCAAAACCTAAAATACAATAAAATAAATAAATGGGAAAAAAAATAAATAAAAAAATAAACAGATTTCTACTTCTGGCTATCATCAACTCACTTATACTCATTTTATTTCCTGCAAGCAACAGCTAGAACCATAAACGAGCATCAAATGTTTAAAAATCGGTTTGATGTCTTTAGAAATTGCAAATTAAAACATTGAGCTATTTCTACACCCCTATCAGAATAACTAAGATCCAAAACACTGACAATACCAAATGCTGACAATGATATGGAGAACCAGAAACTCTTACTAGTTACTGGTGGAAGTGCAAAACAGTACAGACATGTTAGAAAACAATTTGGACCTTTCTTACTGTAGCCATCACGTACTAACTAGACAGTTTAGTAATCATAGTTCTTGGTATTTAAGCAAATGAACTGAAAACTTAACATCTACACAAAACCTGTACACAAATATCTTTATCAGATTTATTCATAAATGCTAAAACTTGGAAGCAACCAAGATTCTTTTCAGTAAATGAAGGAATCAGCATTCTATGACACATCCATCCAATGAAATGTTATTCAGTAATAAAAATAAAAGATCTCTTATGGAGAATCTAAAAAAGGTTGATCTCATAGATGTAGAGACTAGAATAATACAAGCCAGAGGTGGGAGAAAGCAGGTGGAAGGAGCAATGGGGAGAGGCTGGTCAAAGGGTATGAAGTTACAGTTAAATGGGAGGAATTAGTTCTATTGCGTAGTAAGATGACTATCATTAACAATAATGCAGACCGGATGCTGTGGCTCATGCCTATGATCCCAGCAATTTGGGAGGCCAAGGCGGGTAGATCACGAGGTCAGGAGTTTGAGACCAGCCTGACCAACAGACGAGGTTTCTCTTTACTAAAAATACAACAATTAGCTGAGCGTGATGGCAGGCACCTGGAATCCCAGCTACTCGAGAGGCTGAGGCAGGATAATCACTTGAACCCAGAAGGTGGTGGTTACCATAAGCCATGATTACTCTGCTGTACTCCAGTCTGGAGACAGAGCGAGACTCTGTCTCAAAAAACAGAGCAAAACAAAAACAAGTAAACAAAACAATAATGCTTTATATATTTCAAATTAGCTAGAAGAGAGGATTTTGAATTTTCTTACTATGAACAAGTGATATATATGAGGTGATAAATTTCCTAATTACCCTGAATTCATCATCATATAATGTATACATATGTTGAAACTTCACATTGTACCTCACAAATATGTACAATTATGTGCCATTTGAACTATAATTTGAGGAAAGGAAGAAATGAGCTATCAAACCAAAAAAAAGAAAAAGAAAAAAGAAGTAACTCTAAATGCACCTTAGTAAATGAAAGAAGCCAAACTGAAAATAGTAAGTGTCTGATTCTAACCATATGACCATATGACTCTCTAGTTAAACTATACAGACAGAAAAAAGTCAGTAATTATCTTTGAAGGGACAAATGATGGGATGAATAGTGGGGCAGAGGGAATAGTCAGGGCAGTGAAATTATTTTATAAGATACTATAATGAGCCGGGTGCAGTGTTTCATGCCCGTAATCCTAGCACTTTGGAGGCCGAGGCAGGCAGATCACCTGAGGTCAGGAGTTCAAGATCAGCCTGGCCAACATGGTGAAATCCCATCTCTACTAGAGGTCCAAAAATTAGCCAGGCGTGGTGGCATGTGCCTGTAATCCCAGCAACCTGGGAGGCTGAGGCAGGAGAATCACTGGAACCTGGGAGGCAGGGACTGCAGTGAGCTGAGATTGCGCCAGTGCACACCAGCATGGGCGACACAGTGAGACTGTCTCACAAAACAAAACAAAAGAACAAAAAGGATACTATAATGATGGAGAGATTCCCTTATACGTTTGTCAGTAACCATGGACTGTACAACACACAGAATGAAAGCCAATGTCAAATGTGAACTTTAATCATTTATTCATGTTTGCTCATTAATTGTGGTAAATGTACCATACTAATGAAAGATGTTAATAGCAGGAGAAATTGGGAAAGAGCAGTTAAGTTCTTTCAGCTCAAATTTTCTGCAAATGGGGTAACATGGGGAGAAATGCCAGATATAGTATGCACCTAAAGTAAAATAAAAAAAGTAATAAAATAAATAAAATTATCTATTGGTTAAAAAAATAAAAGCACCTCAAAGACACAGTTTTATACGCTGATAGATTAGTAGGTAGAACTGCTGTCATGAAGAAAACAGGAGAACTTAAAACACAGCATGTGGTTTGTAAACCAGTGTCTGGAAAATTCTGTAAACAAATGTGTGTATCAGTCCTCACGTTCTAAAATTTTTTAATTTGCGTTTTTCTGAGCACTGAATATTTTATTTTTGCTAAGTTTCCTTAGCTTTGCAATTCACTCAAAAGTCCACAATTAATTAAATGAATGTTTAATTTAAATGGTTTAACTTACAGATGATTAAATTCTTTAATATTTTCTCAAATAATGGATCAATTTAACAGGGAAAATAACTTACCATGTAGATCTATTAATGTAATATACTCCATTAACATTTACACTGATGCACTCCGAAGTTGTTTGGATCATTGATGAGGGAAACAGACTAACTTGGGTTCTGGTCTCAGTTTCCCATCAATTAGTTGGGATTCTTGAGTAAATTTGGGTATAGCTGTAGAGGCCAATTAAAATGGCTTCACATTCCCTATGTCATAGTTTTATATATGTGACGTACATGAGATAGCACACATTAAACATAAATACTGATAAAATATTTTCTGTACTATTGTACTGATATTTTTCAATATTTACTGATAAAATATTTTCTATTTATAAATATAATTGTATGATGTAATACATTCTAAAATATTTTTCACTTTAACAATAGGCAAATTTGGCCTCCTTATACATATTTGTTTAATTGACTACATAGATAACATATATATATATATATATTTTTAATTGCATATTAGGTTTTGGAGTACATGTGAAGAACATGCAAGATTGTTACATAGGTACACACATGGCAGTGTGATTTGCTGCCTTCCTCCCTATCACCTATATCTGGCATTTCTCCCCATGCTATCTCTCCCCAACTCCCCACCCTCCATTGTCCCTCCCCTAATTCCCCCCAACAGACCCCAGTGTTTGATTCTCCCCTCCCTGGGTCCGTATGTTCTCATTGTTCAATACCCACCTATGAGTGAGAACATGTGGTGTTTGATTCTCTGTTTTTGTGTCAGTTTGCTGATAATGATGGTTTCCAGGTTCATCCATGTCCCTACAAAGAACAGGAACTCATTGTTTTTGATGGCTGCATAATATTCCATGGTTTATATGTGCCACGTTATCCCTGTCCAGCCTATCATCAATGGGCATTTGGGTTGGTTCCAGGTCTTTGCTATTGTAAACAGTGCTGCAATGAATGTTCATGTGCACGTGTCCTTATAGTAGAACAATTTTAATCCTTCGGATATATATCCAGTAATGGGATTGCTGGATGAAATGGAATTTCTATTTCTAGGTCCTTGAGAAAGTGCCACACTGTCTTCCACAATGGTTGAACTAATTTACACTCCCACCAACAGTGTAAAAGTGTTCCTATTTCTCCACATCCTCTCCAGCATCTGTTGTCTACAGATTTTTTAATGATTGCCATTCTAACTGGCGTGGGATGGTATCTCAATATAGTTTTGATTTGCGTTTCTCTAATGGCCAGTGATGATGAGCATTTTTTCATGTTTGTTGGCCTCATGTATGTCTTCTTTTGTAAAGTGTCTGTTCATATCCTTTGCCCACTTTTGAATGGGCTTCTTTGTTTTTTTCTTGTAAATCTGTTTTAGTTCTTTGTAGATTCTGGATATTAGCCCTTTGTTAGATGAGTAGACTGCAAAAAATTTTTTCCCATTCTGTTGGTTGCCGATTCACTCTAATAATTGTTTCTTTTGCTGTGCAGAAGCTGTGGAGTTTGATTACGTCCCATTTGTCTATTTGGACTCTTGTTGTCAATGCTTTTGGTGTTTTGGTCATGAAGTCCTTGCCTATGCCTGTGTCCTGAATGGTTTTGCCTAGATTTTCTTCTAGGGTTTTTATGGTGTTAGGTCTTATGTTTAAGTCTTTAATCCATCTGGAGTTAATTTTAGTGTAAGTTGTCAGGAAGGGGTCCAGTTTCTGCTTTCTGCACATGGCTAGCCAGTTTTCCCAACACCATTTATTAAACAGGGAATCCTTTCCCCATTGCTTGTTTTTGTCAGGTTTGTCAAAGATCGGATGGTTGTAGATATGTTGTGTTGCCTCTAATGCCTCTGCTCTCTTCCATTGGTCTATATCTCTGTTTTGGTACCAGTATCATGCTGTTTTAATTACTGTAGCTATATAGTATAGTTTGAAGTACAGCAGTGTGATGCCTTCTGCTTTGTTCTTTTTGCTTAGAATTGACTTGGCTATGCGGGGCTCTTTTTTGGTTCCATATGAATTTTAAGGTGGTTTTTTCCAGTTCTGTGAAGAAGATCATTGGTAGCTTGATGGGGATAGCATTGAATATGTAAATTACTTTGGGCAGTATGGCCATTTTCACAATATTGATTCTTCCTTACCGTGAACATGGAATGTTTCTCCAACTGTTTGTGTCCTCTCTTATTTGTTGAGCAGTGGTTTGTAGTTCTCGTTGAAGAGGTCCTTTACATTCTTTACAAAACCAAAGACAAAAACCACATGATTATCTCAGTTGATGCAAAGAAGGCCTTTGAAAAAATTCAACAGCCCTTTATGCTAAAAACCCTCAATAAACTAGGTATTGATGGAATGTATCTCAAAATAATAAAAGCTACTTATGACAAACCAACAGCTAATATACTGAATGGGCAAAAACTGGAAGCATTCCCTTTGAAATCTGGCACTAGACAAGAATGCCCTCTCTCACCACTCCTATTCAATATAGTACGGGAAGTTCTAGCCAGAGCAATCAGGCAAGAAAAAGAAATAAAGGGTATTCAAACAGGAAAGAAGGAAGTCAAATTGTCTCTATTTGCAGACGACATGATTGTATATCTAGAAAACCTCATTGTCTCAGCCCAAAATCTCCTGAAAACTGATGAGCAACTTCAGCAAAGTCTCAGGATACAAAATCAATTGCAAAAATCACAAGCATTCCTATACACCAATAACAGACTTAAAGAGAGTCAAATCAAGAACGAACTGTCATTCACAATTGCTACAAAGAGAATAAAATGCCTAGGAACTTATATTTTGGACTGATAATATACCGATTTCAAAAGGTTAGCCATTATTGAATTCTAGTTTCACTTTTGTTTAATCAAGGGATGCCAAGTCATCAGAAAAATTAAATATATATGGAGACCACATTGCTTATGAAAGTTTTTCTTAAAGTTGTGCTTTGCAAACTATTTAGGTTGAGTTTATGTCTTTGTCCATTGGTAAGCAACTTTCTGCTTTCTTCAGTGCTTTTTTGGGACTTTTTGATTCACAAGGTCTGGGTTTTATGTGAACATACTCATGATTATTTAACTCATGTTAATAAAACTTCAGTATTTGCATATCGAAAGACAATCCAGGTAAACATCCTCACATATATAAGCGCTTTTTTCAGTTATATGTCACATGCAAAACTGGAGTTGCTAATATGTATGTAAAACTTAAAGCAAGAAAATGATTATCTTACTGTTCTGTAAACTGTAACACATTGCCAGTTCTTAGTCTCCCCATGTGCACCTGTGCTCTTCTCAACCACCTCATTCTCTGTGTATTTCAGTCCATCTCTCTACCCCATGCCTGCTGCCCTCTAGACACACACTTTGTATTACACTTTAAGTTCTGGAGTACATGTGCAGAACATGCAGGTTTGTTACATAGGAATATACGTGTCGTGGTGGTTTGCTGCACTCATCAACCCGTCATCTACATTAAGTATTTCTCCTAATGCTATCCCTGCCCTAGTCCCTCACCCCCTGACAGGCCCTGGTGGGTGATATTCCCCTCCCTGTGTCCATGTGTTCTCATTGTTCACTCCCACTTATGAGTGAGAACATGCAGTGTTTGGTTCTCTGTTCCTGTGTTAGTTTGCTGAGAATGATTGTTTCCAGCTTCATTCATGTCCATGCAAAGGACATGAACTCATCCTTTTTTATGGCTGCACAGTATGTCATGGTGTACGTGTGCCAAATTTTCTTTATCCAGTCAATCTTGATGAGCATTTGGGTTGGTTCTGCATCTTTGCGATTGTGAACAGTGCTGCAAAAAACATAGGTATGCATATATACATGCAAGACAGTGTGGCAATTCCTCAAAGACCTAGAACCAGAAATACAACTTGACCCAGCTATCCCCTTACTGGACATAAACTCAAAGGATTATAAATTATTCTACTATAAAGATACTTTGTCTTTTTCTGTCTTTATACTATACAGATAGGAAATATCAGAGGATATATTCTATTTCTTGCTTTTTTATGCTCCACATGACACTTTCTTCTTCATGGGGTAAATGAGCTCTATTTGATGTGTTTCCATTGATACATAATATTGTATTAATATTTTACCAATGTTGATAAATTGGTCATTCCAGGTATTATCATTCATACTGATTCATCAGTTTGGTATTGATGGGTAGTTTGATTTTTTGCAGTTTTATTATAAAATATCTACTGTTGAACATGGATAAGCATTCTGTAATTGTCACCTGTTGTGTATTACAGGAGTCTCTCACTCACTCGCGTGCACTCACTTGCTCTCTCTGTCTCTCTCACATACACACACACACGAGAGAAAGAGAGAGAGAGAGAGAGAGAGAGAGGTAATTTCATCTTGAAAGTTCTTTGAACACCTTTTTACCTGTAGTAAGAGATTCCCATTTCTCAATTTGTAAACCACCTCATTTGACTTTTCCAAGGATGACCAAAATTTAGTTTAAATACTGTTTGTTATAGTTTTGTATGTCATTGTTTCCTTCATGTCTTACATACTCTTGGGGAGAGTTATGGGGCTGCCAAACACTGGACAAACAAGACTGAGATTAGTTCATTAGTTATACACATTCACAGCCCATGGAAGAAGGCATCACATGCCACCCAGGGCCATATGGGTGTTGTACTTGAGAAGAGTGAAAAACCAGGAACTGTGGGAAGCTGACTGTGTGATATCAAGAAGACGAAGGGCCCCTTGGACCCAGTGGGGGATGTGATTGGTGTGTTTGCCTGTTTCCAGTGGGTGCTGAGAAACTGAAACTCACTACTCAGTGATAAGCAGTACTTGGCTTGGTTCCACTGATAATGAAGGTTGTTTGGCCAGGAGAACAAGATGGCAGAGTAGGGAGGGAAAATTGTGATTAGGCCATAGTCCTCTTGATTTTCCTAGCTGTCAAGAAAGTATATATTGCTAATTTTAGGTCTCACCACATTCATTTACACTTCTCATATGGTTTTAGGTCACTTATTGATTTTCTGTGCATTGCTGCTTTTTGACTCCTTCCACTTATAATCACTATTATTTTATATTTTGCTTTTTGATTGACAGATATATTCTAGATACTCTTCCCTTACCATTGCAAATATGCTTTCCTAGTGTTTGGTGAGTCTTTTCTCTTTCATTTTGTGTATTTTGATATACAAACATCTTAGTTTAAATATAGACAAAGATATATTTTTAACATCATTAGCAAATTTTGTGCCATATTTGCTGTATCCTTAAACTCCTAATGTTAATCTGAATTGCATCTTAAAATATATAATTTTGACCTTTTACTTTTTATCCACATAGCGTAAATTTTTGTGAATGCTCTACAGTTAGTGTTCAATTGGGATGTTTCTTTATTCTGTTGTATATAGACAACTTTCCTGAGAATATTTAGTATAAAGGCCATGCTTTTCTCAGTAATTTATAATGCCATCTCTACAGTAAAACAAATGTGCATATGTATATCTCCATTTTGAGATCACCTTGCTTTTTTAGTGGTTTAATGTTGTCCTATCCCTGTGCTGTTGCAACACCATGTTAGTTAATATGTTCATATTATAAATCTCATTTTTTGCCACCTTTATTTTTATTTTTATGGATTCATAAAAGATATGTATGTATAAAGTACATGTGATATTTTGATACAAATATAGAATGTATATGATCAAATCAGGGTAATTGGGATATCCATCACCTCAAGTACTTATCCAATTCTACTTCCCTAGTTATTATGAACTATACAATAAATATTGTTAACTATAGTTGCCCAATTGTGTTACTAAACACAGTATCTTATTCCTTTATCTGTATTTTTGTATCCATTAAAGATCTTCCCTTTATCCCTCCTTTCTCACTACTCTTCCCAGCCTCTGTCAACCGTAATTTTACTCTTTATCTGTATGAAGTCATGTTCTTTTTACTTTCCACATATGAGTGAGAACATGTAATACTACTCTCTGTGTGCCTGGTTATTTCACTTAATATTATGTCCTCCAATTCCATTTATGTTGTTGCAAATTACAGGATTTCATTCTTGGTATGGTTGAAAAATATTGGCTTATAATTGCTCATAATAGTCTCTAATAATCCTTTGCATTTCTATTGTAGCAGCTATGAGGTCTCCTTTTTCGACTCTGATTTTATTTGTTTGGGTCTTGCACTTTTCTTCTTAGTGTGGCTAAAGGTAAATTTCATGTATCTTTTCAGAAAAACTTTTATCTCTTTTTAATCTCAGTAGTGTATATTTCTGCTCTGATAAGCATTCTTTTCCTCTAATTTGGGATACAGTTCTTTTCTAGTCATTTTTGATACATCATTAGGTTATTTGAAGCTTTTTTTCTTTTTTGATATAGAAATTTATTCCTATAAACTTCCCTTTAATACTAGTTTTGCTGTGTTCCATAAAGTTTTGTACATTGTGTTTCCATTTTCATTTGTTTTAATATTTAAAATAAATTTCTTCCTAATTTCTTATTAACCCGCAGTCATTCAGGAGCATATTGTTTATATTCCATGTGCTTTCATAGTTTCCAAGCTTCCTCTTGCTATTATTAGTTTTATTACATTCTGGTCCAAAAACTTACCTGATATAATTTCAATGTTTTTGAAAGTTTTTAGACTTGTTTTGTGGCCTAACATATGGCTTATCCTTAAGAAAGTGTGAAGAGAAGAATATGTATTCTGCAGCTTTTGGATAAAATGTTCTATAAATGTCTATTAGGTTCATTTGGTTTATAGTATAGATAAAGTCTGATGTCTATTTGTTGATTTGTTATCTAGGTAATATGTCAAATGCAGGTGGATTTTGAAGTCCCAAGCTCTATTGTATTGGGGTCTATATCTCTCTTTATCTCCAATATTTGTTTTATACATTTATATGACTTAGCACTAGTGCATATATATTTAAAATTTTTATATCCTCTTGCCAAATTCAGCCCTTTATAATTATATAAGGATGTTCTTTGCCTCTTTTTACAGTTATTGTCCTAAAATCTATTTTTTTCTGAAAAAATATATCTACTCTTGCTTTTCTTGTTTGTATTTTCATGTAATATCTTTTTCTATCCCTTTGTTTTCTGTTTCTGTGTATCTCTATAGGTAAAATAATTTTCTTATATGGAGAATATAGTTGGGTCTTTTTAAAAATTCATTCACACATTCTATGTATTTTCATTGGAGTATATTTTTCATTTATGTGCCATGTTACTTTTGATAGGTAAGGACTTACAGTTGTCATTTTGTTATTTGTTTTCTTGTTGTTTTATTGGTACTCTTCCTTTTTCTCTTTTTTCTTGTCGTCTTTGTGTAAAAGTGATTTTACCTGGTTATATAAGTTGTGGCTTTATTTTTTGGTACTTTTTATGGGCTTTTGCTTTGTGTTTTCAATTATGCTTACAATAACATAACTAATTATTTTAAACTAATAACTTAAATATAATCATAGAGAAAAGAAAAATAAAGCAAGAAGAAAATTTTTAAAAACATCTCCACTGCAACTCAATCTATTTATCTTTTACAAATTGTTGTAGTTATCCTTTTGCATAGGCTTATCTTTTAGTCTTCACACGAAGGATATGAGTCGTTTACCTGCTGGAATTATGATGCTAGGGTATTCTGGGTTTGCCCATATACTTACTTTTACCAGTGAGTTTTATTCATTCATATAATTTCTTCATCTTTCATACTGAAGAAGTCCTTTCAGCATTTCTTTGTAAGACAGTTCTGGTAGTGATAAATTCCCTGATCTTTTGTATATCTGGTATATACTTATAATAACAAGTAGAATATTATTTCTCATTTATGTTTGAAGGGTAATTTTGCTGGACATAATATTTTAGGTTGAAGAGGGGTGTGTGTGTGTGTGTGTGTGTGTGTGTGTGTGTGTGTGTGTGTGATCCCACTTGAATATGTCATCCCATTCCCTCCTTGCCAGTAAAATTTCTGCTATGTCTGCTGCCAGATGTATTAGAGCCTCTTTTTATGTTGCTTGCCTCTTTTCTCTTGCTACTGTTGAGAATCTTTTCTATCTTTGACCTTTGAGCATTTGTAATTATATATCATGAGGTAGTCTTATTTGGGTTGAATCATCTTGATATTCTCTAACCTTCTTGTACCTGTCTATTCACATATTGCTCTATTTTTGGAAAGTTCTATGTTATTATTTATTTGAATATGTTTTCTACCCCAATGTTTCTCTCTCTCTCTTTTTTTCTCTCTCTTCCAACCCCTACTCTCCATCCTTTTAAATGCCAATAACTCTTAGGCTTGTGATATATATACTTATATAAGGGATTGCCTTCTGGCTAAGAGTGAGTCTAGGAACACAGTGCAGGAGAAAAATCCTGGAATCATGGGCTTTATGAATCTTCCTGGTGCTTTATTTTGCTGTGTCTGAGCTGGTACCCAAGTTGCAAAACAAAGTTTT
Source organism: Cebus imitator (assembly GCF_001604975.1). Classification (NCBI taxonomy): domain Eukaryota; kingdom Metazoa; phylum Chordata; class Mammalia; order Primates; family Cebidae; genus Cebus; species Cebus imitator. The sequence continues at coordinate 22,413 of NW_016107652.1, read as the reverse complement.
CTGTACTCTTCTCTGCCCTTCCCCTAAGTGGAAATTCATTCCCTGAGTACTCTGCCAGGAGTTAGGGGAGAGGTGGTGCACACATTCCCATGGCCACTGCAGTTGGTGTCACACTGGGTTTCATCTGAAGTCCACTGCCTCTGAGACCAGGGCAGCCTCATGGCTTGCCCAAGAATTGCAGGCTTGTGGCCCAACTGCCACTTGAATTAATTCAGGCCCTCATCATTTAAGTCAGCCAATAGTGAAGCTGGCCAGGATTTAGTTTCCTTCCCCTGGAGCAGAGGATTCTCCTCTAGCCCAGCACTGGTCTACATGCCCCTTCCATGAGCACCAGCAGTATTATACCTTCGTTGTGTTCCACTGTGACAGGGAGACACTGAGTTCCAGTGCAAAGTTCCACACTCCCTTTGCTCTGCTTCCCCTAAATATACAGATTTTGTGTGTATACTAGACTAGCTGGAGAAGAAATGGGGCAGGCAATGTAAGAGTGTCTTTCCTATTCTCTTTAATGACTCTCTACTTGTTATTATATTAAAAGTAGGTACTATAATCACCTGAATTTCTTGTCCTTATGAAGGTGCTTTCTTGAGTAGATAATTGTTGGTTCAATTTGATGTTCCTGCAGGAAGATTGTTGGGGTTCAGGGGAGCCCTTATCTCCCCTGAGAGGAAGTTTCTCCAAGGTTCTTGGTCTCCTGCTCTCTCAAGAATGAGAGAGGGGAACAGGTGTGCTTGCAAAGTAAATACTGGACCTCAAACAGTGTTGCAGACAAGTGATTTTATTTAGGTAGAGCAAGAGAAAAAAAGGAGAAGAAAGAGAACTTCCACGAGAGAGAGAGAGAGAGAGAGAGAGAGAGAGAGAGAGTGTGTGTGTGTGTGTGTGCGAGTGTGTGTGTGTGAGAGTGTGTGTGGGGAGGGGTGGGGGGGAAAGGGGACCAAACATGGAGTCCAAAGGGGTGTGGATGAAGGAGACTTTTAACCCAGGAGGAAACCCCATCTTCTCCAAGCTCTCTGGCCAATGAATGGAGTTCTTTAGAACTGTTGGAGTGATTGACTTGATTCTTCCCACACCCACGAAACTTAAAACAGATACCATTAAATCACCCTAATGGAGCGAGATGGGAGGGGGGCATGGAGCTGGGAAGTTCTTGCCCTTAAAACTCTGCCCCTTGTGGACCCAGAAAGAGAATACATCCCCTCATTCCCCCCTCTGAACAGGAAAGTTCAACTTCTGATGGAACATGGGCGTCAATCGCTCTACAACTACTTCCTGCTGAAATGGGGCAGAGAAGGGGCCCTGCAGTTGAGGTTTTCTCCAGAGGGGAGCCTTTCAGGGGTGTAGGTTGATCTAGAGGTCCACGATAGAGCTCACGAGCCAAGGACATCTGGGGTTCCAGCGGCAGGATTATTTGTGACCTTATGGTTCTGTAAGTAACGAATGTGACAAGGTGGTTAAAGATGAAAAGCCCAGAGGCCAACAAATATAGAATGCTTACAAATGACCCTAGGAGAGAATAGAACCAGGTTCTTGAAGGTCTTTAACTCTGCCCTTGATTGATTCCTGAGTTCTTTAACCATGTTTAAAGCAACACTTAACAGGTTTAGAAAGTAGCAGCATTTTCCTAAAAGAGGCAGATTCCTTTCCCACTATGAAAAGGATAATCGGAGTTCAAGACATAGTGAAGTTGAGGGTTATAGTCCTGTTAATGCCAGGATATAAATTAGACTTATGCATGATTACTTCCCTGGGGATCTTGTTGGAAAAGCAGATGTAGTTTTTCTAATGTCTCTCAGTCAGGCTGTGGAGTGGAGGGTCTATAATATTCTTCAGGAGGTGTCCAAGGCTTCAGCCGGGTGTGATGAATCCATGAGTCAATTCCCATCACCTTAACTGCCATTGGGGTAGACAGAATAACTGAAAATTGTCATTCCCATGGCCTAGAGAGGGAGAGTCCGAGGGGAGAGATTTAACAAGCACCAAGTGTCCAGGGCAGGAAAGAAATACAGAGGAGGCCATGCAGTGTCCAGAGAAGATGAACTTCCTGGACTTCTATGGTCAGCTTTACCTGGAGCTCTGTGGGGGTGATGGCTTGTGTTGGCACTTGCTCCAGGCACCTTCAGTCCTGCCATTTGGTCATCTGGTCAGACCCCGCAGGACCTGGAAACCTTCATCCCCTGGGACAGTGTGCTTTCCAGTGATCCCCTTGGCACAGCGGGCAAGGACAAGATGGTGGTCCATTCCTCTGGGGAAAATTTCTTATAAAATATCCCTTCAGACTGCGCTGGTAACAAGCTTTGCCAGACTGGCAGACAACCTGAGGCTTTCCCTCATTTGAGCCCCTGGGGTCTGCTTGCCTGAAAGCCATGACTAAGGCAGAAGCCTTTCTCTGAGCTCTCCTGTTCCTTTCAGCCTGTTCCTCCTGGTGTCTATTATAAAACACCAAGGTTGCCTGGTTCAGTAATGATTCTAGACTCTCTTCTGGCCCCAAAGCCAGTTTCTGGAGCTTCTGCCTGATATCTGCTGCTGACTGAGTGATAAACTTGTCCTTTAGTATTAGCTGATTCTCAATGGAGCCTGGTGACGGGGGGTGTACTTCCTTAAAGTACGCCGCAATCACTCAAGGGAAACTTGTTTTTTTTCCCCTTCCCTTTGTGGGTTAGGTTTTCCACTCAGGAGACAGTAATTTGGCCACGCTGTTTGGCAGAGAAAAATAAGCTGCTGCTTCTTTAAAAACGGTGTCAAATCGGTCCCAATTTTTCTAGGATACATTTTAATGGGGACTTGAGCTTGGGAATAGAAACACCTATCTGAAATCGAACACAAGGGATGTCTGCAGCCCCAGTTAAAATGTTATAGCAGCTTTGACCTAATGCATCCCCCAGGTGAAATGGGTACTGAATGAAATGTCTTTCAGTCAGTACCCCAAAATTTTGTGTGCCCAAGTTGCATGATCCATCTTTTTTGGGGGACTTTCCCATGTACTGGATTCCAATCATGATCAACCAGTGTCACGGGACCACTCACACTCACTGTCTGCATGACCTCCAGTGACTACCATAGAGGCATGGAATGAAAGGGGCTATTGGGTTGGGTAGTAATCATACTAATGAGCCTCAATAAGGCCAGTGAGGCTCAGGAGATGGGTTCCAGTGTTCCCCAGCAAAAGTCCAGTTTACACAGGCCAATTTATAAAACTGCCCTGGAAGGGTAAAATTCCAGTGAGGGGCCATTAGAACATATAATTCAAAGAATGCAGGCCGGGCGTAGCTGGTGGCCAGAAGCTGCTTCCCCTCTCTCAACAGGGAGATAAAAATCTGCTTGCTGCCATCAGTTTAAAAGCCAGGCCTCTGCGCTGCCCTGCTATGTGCCAGAGGGGAAGTCTTGCTGTGCCTCTTTGCAGCGTTTCCTTCTGCTATGATGCCAAGTCCACGTGTGCACCCTGGGCCACTCCCCCAGCTGCTGCCCACATGGGGACCCATGGCCAGCAGGCGAATGCCCAGGGGAAGTTCCCTTGTTCCATCCCTGACTGCAGTTTTTAACTGCTAGGTTCCACGGCTTCATGCAGGCCCCACCTCTGCCACTTTGCTTTCTTAAGCGCTGCTGCTCTGCTTAGCACTGGCAGCAGGTGTGTCTGGGGAAATAACAGCATTTGGAGCCTTCATGCCTGGCCGGAAAACACCAACCCCTGTGGCCCTTCTTTTGGCACACAGTGCTGGCAGCTGCAGCTTGCTGCTTGCACCCAGGCCCACCTGCCGGGCTGGGCCCCAGTCTCCATGGTCCCCAGTCTCCATGGTCCCCGTTCCCAGCCAGCAAGGAGCGAAAGGCCGGGGGAAGTGCTTGTCCGCTCCGCCCTGCATGCAAGCCCAACACCCGGCCACACTGGCTTGTGCCATGTTCTACAGCATTTGCCTTTTCTGTCTCCCACAGGTCTTTGCCCAGAGAAACAGCCGAGAGGTAGAGGGAGAGGGAAAGACAGAGAGGGAAAGCAGAGAGAGAGCTCGGAGGAAAAAAAAAAAAAAAAAAAAAAAACTGCATTTTTAATTCTGGCTGGCCCATGCTGCGTAGGACGGGCTGGGCAGTGCCTCCAAGGCTCAGCGCCACTGTCTTGGTGTTCTTAAAGCGACAGGACAGAATGGGGCCCATTTCACTTATGGTTAGAAGTCTTCTCCTACTGGCTGGCTCACCAAAATGTTAGGGTTGAGGGGAATGTTTAGCTCCCCTGAGAGGACATTTCTCCAAGGTTCTTGGTCTCCTGCTCTCTCAAGAATGAGAGAGGGGACCAGTTTCACTCACAAAGTAAATACCAGACCCCAAACAGTGTTGCAGAGAAGTGATTTTAAGTAGAGAAAGAGAAAAAAAAAAAGGAGAAGAGGAGAAATAACTTTCACATGAGATAGAGGGTGTGTGGAAAGGGATCCACACATGGAGTCCAAAGGGTTGTGGATGAAGGGGACTTTTAACTTGGGAGGCACGCCTCCACCTTCTCCAAAACCTCTGGCCAATGAAAGGATTTCCTTAGAACTTCTGCTGGAGTGATTGACTTTTGACTGTTGCTGTACCCACGAAAATTAAAATAGAGACCACTAAATTTCCTGGATAGAGAGAGATGGGAGGGGTGCATCCTGCTGGGAAGTTCTTGCTCTTAAAATTATTCCCCCTTGTGGACCCAGAAAGAGAACACATTCTCTCAAGATGATTGCTAGAAGGTTCCGCTAGGCCATCTGCTTCTACCTCTTTCTCCCAACTCTGAATATTTTTAAGACAAATATTTTTATTTTGTGCCTTATTTATTTATTTTTTTTAATTTGTCTTCTTGGGTATTCTTGGCCCTCTGCTCTTCCTTACAATATCAGTATGAGCTTGTCAAGTTTCTTATAGCCTCTTTTAGAATTTTGATTACATCTTTTAAAAAATATTTTTTATTATAAATTGACAATTTATAATTGCCATAAATATGCAGGGTAAAAAATAATATAATTTAAATACAATGAGCAATAATTAAATCACCTAGTTCACATATCCATTACCTCAAATATGTAACATGTTGTAGTGAGAAGAGTTGAAATTTCCTCTCCTACCAAATTTGAAATACATAATACTCTATTAACTACTCTCACCATTCCATGAAACAGAACCCCCCCCCAAAAAAAAATCAAAACACATCTTCCTCTTAATGGAAACTGTGTACCCTTTGACCTCTATCTCCCCATTTCCCTGACCTTCCGGCCTATGTAATCACCATTCTCCTTCCTTAGAATTATGTAAGCTATTTTATTCTCAACACCCTTAGCCTTCTGATGATTGTGTTTTTGTTTTATCTACAAGTAGAAGCTATAAGGGTGAGACCAAAAAANAAAAAAAAAAAAAAAAAAAAAGACATGGAGTTATATGATCGTTTGTGTCATCAGAATATACAGGAATTTCACAGACTAATTAATTTGCTCTAAATGCCTTCTCTATCCTACTGGCATTTATGTTTGGTTTTACTTTTCACTTCCTGCTCTCCTATCATAAAAAAATAATAAAACTATATTCTTGACTTGCTAATAGAAACTATTTTAACAGTAAAACTATATCACTTTTTAAAATAATCTTAAGTATAATATTGCCTGAACATTCATTTATAAAAGGTACTTTTTTCTGAATTGAATACAATTCAGAAAAATTGTAGTCCACATGAAGTGGACATATTATAACCAATCTCAGTGCACTTACATTATTGTGGCTGAATGGAAAACTTCTGAATTGGAGGTGATAGGTCAAGAATATGTCTATTTTAAATTCTGGTAGGTATTATCAAATAGTCTTGTCTGATGGCTATACAAGTATAAATCTCTACCAAAAATTTACAAGAGTGACTAATTTATTATGCCCTTAAAAGCATTGTGTATTTGAGTTATTCAAATTACTACATAGTTCATATAAGGAGATGACTCTTTTTGTTATTTTTCTTTATTGTTTTGGTATTTTAATAACTATCCATTTTTTAAGAGCTATATAATTAAATATATTTCAATGCCAAAACAAATTAATATATGCTAAATTTAGGAAGAGTCACGGTATGACTGTAAATAAAAAAGGAAGTTGAAAAATAGTGTGTATAATAGAATGCCAATTTGTAAAATATTTTAAAGTTTGTGGGTAACTATATTTGGATATTTATAAGTGCACTAACATGCACACACATAAATATCTATATATATCTATATCTGTATATATATATATATATATATATATATATACACACACACACTGAAAACTTTGAGAGATACCGCTGGTATTAACAACATTGGTAATTTTAAAAGAATACATAGAGAGTTTTTAAAAATTTATCGTAGTAATATTCTATAATAGTCATTCAGCTTCCCTAGGCTATTCAAAATGAAGCTAATACAGAATCTATGACTCTTTCCTTCTTATGATGTTACAAGTATGTACTATAATTGCTAACCTTCTTATGAAGGTGATGTTTTCTGTAGGTGGTTGTTCAATTTGGTTCTCTTAAAGGGAGATGATGGCTAAAAGGTTCTACTCAGCCATGTGGCTGGGCCTGTCTTCCAAATCTCAATATTTTTAAGGCAAATATTCACACTTGTGAAATCCGAGCTTGCTCACTTAACATGCAATATGACTTAGTACCTACCGGTGCTTTTTCATTAGAGCTTAATTCATCACTAGGATAAATCTAGATAATGTTAACAAAATCTGTTTCAGTAGCTGTTGAGCTCTGTTACACTATAATGTAAAAATGTATAAAAATAATGTTATTATCTATGTCACCTATTACATTTATTCATTGAGTTGGATGCCTAAGATTTCTTAATTTAAAAGTTCAAAGATTATCTTTTTAGTTAACTTAAGTTATACTAAATAGTTCAGTTACTTATATTAGAGGTAAGTTAAAATTACATTCCACACTTGTAAATTCATATTCCATATGTGAACATTAATATGCTGGGCATGAAGAAATATGAGAGACTTTGCTCACTGCAGTAACTCTTGACACTGCATACATGTACATGTATAATTTCATATAGCGCTCAAGAAATGTGTTAAATCCAGTGTTTACATAAGTGGTAGCAATATAAGCATTTATTTAATGACACTGATGGAAACGGTAAATTGAGGGCAGACCTTCTGACTTTTTTTGGAAAATAATAATGTTTTATACAAATATGTTAACTCATTAATAAATTGATTACAGCATTACTCTTTTTATATTTGCATGTATTATTAACTTATTTTAAAGCTAACAAGACAGTCCTATAATTTAATATACTATAAATTGCATGTTAATTTAAATTGTTTAAGTTTGTCTAAGTGGCACTTTTATTTCTTTTTTAAGGTGGATTTACAGAAAAGTTGGGTGTATGATAAATATCCTCAACTTTTGGATATTAATATTCAGGTTTATGCTGAAAAATTGAACAGAACAACTGGACTCTTCACTAAGTGGTTAAAAATAACTGAGTTAATAGAGATATTTTTATTTGCCGATTTTTAGTACTTATTTGATTTTTCTCTTAAAATAAATAAGCTCAAATTTGCCTTTTTTAAGTCTTTGTACCTAATAGTTATTCACTTCTATCAAACTTTTTTGACAAATACCGGATATCTTTTTAGTCATAATAAGATCTGATGAACAGAGATCAGAAGAATGACACTTTTAACAAGTGCACTTCTGATTTCTTTTCTCACTTAATGAAAGATATCATTTTAGTGATTTGCTGTCACTAGAATTTTGCCACATATGAATACAACGATTATATTTTAAAATTATTTTTAAGTTTTTAAAAGGGCATTTATGGCCTTAGCATCAGACATATCCCAATATTTGGTGATTTAACTAGAAAGTGACTTACTCAGAAATTATAAAAATATTTTGATATCTTTGCTGGAAATTTTATTCACCCTTCCATTACCATGAATGTAAGATAGATAACATCAAGTAAAGGTTAGTAAGTCTTAGTTGCATTGGTGGTATTTATGCATGAGAATCAAAGAGAAAGACTAGACTTCCTTAAATTTGAACATTATAGTAATGTGGCTATTTAAATTGAGAATAAGTATTTCCAAGAAATGTCTAAAATTAAAGCATAGAATATTAGGGCTTCAGGCAATTTTCCCTTAATTTATATTGTAGCATGATGCATCTTTCATATTCTAAATTTCTGAGCACTACATATAAATCATTTATTCTGCTGGCAATGGGATGTGCCAAGTGCTTCCTATTTAAGACACCAGTGCTATACAATACAAGTTGGCTTAATGCCTACTTGTTTTTCAAGGTCTAGTGCAAACATTATTGCTTTCCTGAAGCTTTTCCAAAATCCATCATCTCCAGACAAAATTAGTTATTAGCAAAACCTGAGGTGTTAAACATGATAGTCACAACTTTCAATTAATATAGAATAAAATACTATGGGTATAATTCATAAGATAATACATTATATGAAAACATTTCTGTATGTGTAAAGTTGAAGTATTTTATGATGAGGTGTGTTGCTTAATATATTTTAAGATTTTTAAGAAATTTCTATTGCTTTATATTTAAAATAGAATTATTGTATTTAAAATAAAATAAAATTTATTTAGGATTAGTAGCCATTAGACATCTTTGAGCTTAAGAATTAGATTCTCATTCAGTACAGAGTAGAACTGATAAATGATACTATCAAAAAAATAGATATTAGACAATAGAATTACAGAAGTAACTGTTAGAGTACAATTGCACAAAAATATTAAAGAGGAAAAAAGAAAATCATTGCTCCCTTTAGAATATAAAATTTTAGGATGTAATGCCTTTTGTGAGTTAAAAAGAAAATACAGCTTAGTCATATGTTTTCCTATGGGAAGAGAAAAGCTCTCATAAAGTCATGGAAAATTTTCTCTGCCAAAATGAAAAAAAAAGAAATATCTTGCCAGTTTTTTCTTTTTATTTTTTCTTGTTGATTAAGCCTTTTTATAACAGAGGGGAGAGAAAATTGATGAGAGGTATTTAAATATTTCATTTGTATGACATTATTTTTAGTTTCCTACTTGATACACGATTTATTCTGAGATTGATTTGTACTATTATACTAATTATCTTAATTTAAAAATGAATATTCTTAAATAAATTATGTAAACTACACAACAGTTTTCTTGTCAAAAATTTCTCTGTCAAAAATTATTATACAGTGTTCGGGCATTTTGTTACTATTCAACATATTAATATAAATTAGCTTTTTTATTTGCCTGTGCTTTCCAGAATTTGCTGGTTGTCCTTCCAAAACAATGTCTTTTTGGCAGCCTCTCTCAGGAAAGGTTTGATTAACTTATGAATGGGCATCATGCCATGTAAACAGATGAGGTAGAATATAAACAGAATATATCTGTCAGTGTAGCCACTGTGCTGGCACAGTCCATTATTTTATTCTAAGTAACTGTATTAATGTACATTTTAAGCCACAGTCACCTAGAGCATAAACTCTTTAATGATGAACAGGGACTTTTAGAAGCTGCTAAAAAAATTTTATGCCAGTAGGATAATGTGCTATGTATTAAGGCAGCTTAATAAATTATACAAGCTAAAAAATTTGGCACTCTACCAGTCCATTGGTAGTGTAGTGATGACAAGCCTAAAGGCAATCTAAATTCCCATGCATTGTTTTATTTCTTCTTTAATCAAATATTAAGGTCTGCTAATGTTCAGGCAGTGTGATATTCACTTATAAAAATATGTTATCTCATTTACTGGGCACAAAATTCAATTGAGCAAATATTCCTATTTTTAGCAGATGAGGAGCACAGGCAGAGAGATTATTCTGCCTCGTTCTCTGTTGGTCATTTTAACTATTTTTGTATCTTTGTTGTTGTAAGAATCTATCTCAGCTCTGTGTAAATCTGAAAATCAGCTGCCAGTGGAAAGCTTGGATTTAAGAATCTAAATACGTGAATGAGTGTAGATAAGCCATCTTTAGGTGCTGCTGAAATTGCAAAATAAAATTCTACACGGCTATTTGTGGTTTCATTGAAAGTTGAGCAAGATGTCTTAAGCAAAAGCAAATACCTTCTGTAAGAGCATGTTCAGCTCTGAGACTGATGATATGCTGTACTCAGGGTGGTCCAGTAGTGGATGCTTAGGTTTCTATTTCTCATTCAGGGTGCAATCTTTGGACAATTTTCTTTTGATACCCAGATTAGGTAAATCAAGACCAGAGTAAGACAACTCTCCTTTTTCCCTTCGCTGTTACTGAAAGTGAATAAAATTTCTGGAAACAGATTGCAATGCCCAAACCTTTACTCTGACAAAATCCTGCAGCTGGTTGTCTTCATGCTCATTATTGAATCCCGTACATTAAAAAACAATAACATTAAACCAATGTCTGATTTCCTCTTTTTTAAATGCTATGTTTAATGGGCATAAAAATAGAAAAACAAAAAGTCAATGAAATAAAAGGAGATGGAATTTAAACCCACCCCTTTCTATGTAATGAATAGTTCATGAGATGGAAAAATTCAGAGAGGCGAATTCTAGAGTTAAAAAGTGAGACATTAAAATTATTCCAAAACATTAAATCATCAATCTACTTTTAGGCTAAACACAGGGAAGTCTACAGTGCCCTATCCCCACCAAGTGCTTAATAAGAGGCACAAGTCTGGACAGAATAAAGAGTAGTATTTACATGAGAAATAAAGCCACTTAGCAGCGTGCAGGTGGAACAGAAAATATGGTGGGTGCACCCTGAATGCTGGCTATATGAAGTGGCAGACAAAAATTGTTTTCCAGGTGGTGGTATTTGTATTACCCATTGTTTTTCCTCCCTCCCCTGCCCTCCCCTCCTTCTCTTCCTTTCAATAATAGTAGCTAACTAATCCATAATTTTCTTCCCCATTCAGTGCCTTCCAGTTACTATAAAGTCTAGATCCCCCAAAAGGTGAGGATTCCCAAATCTTCGTTAAGGAAAAACAAATTAATTTCTTCATTGATCTAAAAAGGGATTAGCTAGTTGTTGATGCTAGATCAGGTATTAGTGACTTAAATTCTAATTTTACCTTACTCTTTTCAGAAAAAAAGCCAAAAAGGTATTTAACATAAACTCATTTTCATTATATATAAATTATGTGTAAATGATATTTTCTTTTCTTTTTTTTTTTTTTTTTTTTNGTTACCCAGGCTGGAGTGGTCAATGGCGCGATCGCGGCTCACCGCAACCTCCGCCTCCCGGGTTCAGGCAATTCTCCTGCCTCAGCCTCCTGGGTAGCTGGGATTACAGGCACGCGCCACCATGCCCAGCTAATTTTTTTTTTTTGTATTTTTAGTAGAGACAGGGTTTCACCATGTTGACCAGGATGGTCTCGATCTTCTGACCTCGTGATCCGCCCGCCTCGGCCTCCCACAGTGCTGGGATTACAGGCTTGAGCCACCGCGCCCGGCCGTAAATGATATTTTCAATAAGGATGTATTAGGTGGCAGTAACTTGAGTTCTCTAAAGAAAAACATTAATAGAAGTCCTCATTATCTTATAATAAACAGTTTTTATATAAAATAAAAAACAAAATCTAATTTGGTACTTGACATATTATTATTGGCCAGTATTTGCTGAAAGCCATCACAGTACAGCTGTGAATCCCACTGTAGAAGGTACCATTTTACTTTAAGTCATATTTTCCTCCAGACCTTAAGTTTATAGTCCAAGTACTAAATGGATTTTTATTGCATCACAAATATCAGAAAATAGTTTGTTCTCAAATAAGCTGATGAGTAATTAAGAAAATAAATTTGTGATTATTCCACTCTTGTTTGGGTAGTATATTTTAGATAATTTGGCTAATCAACATTTTGGTACTTTGGCAAATGTAACATCAGTTAATGAACTTGGCTATAAGGAATTTCTACATAACAAATGAACAATTTATTAATTGAGGAATTATTTTCTGGGGAAGAAAGAAGCAGTTTATCTTCTTCCTGGTGATATAAATTGATTATATATTTTTTAATGACAAAGCAATATAGTGCACAGTATTAGAAAATGTTTTCATACTATGTTTTCTTAACCTGCCATATGCCAGAAAACCTAAATATGGGCAAGATGTCGTATGTGTAAATTATGTTCTAATATTTTAGTAATCTGATTCACAATTTTTGAGTTGTGCTTTCTTTCAAGGCTGCTTTTATTCTTATGTCGAGTGATGGTAAAATAGATTCCCTTCTGTGTTTCTTACACCAGTTTAGGCTACTTCAGGGACATGAATGTAGAATGAAGAAAAATGATGTTTTCTTTTCAGAGGACATTTAATTATAGTTAAGCTCTTTTATTTTATAATATGCTAATGGATACTAAGTATGTTTTACACTTGACTTGGAAAACTCTGCTTGGTCTTATGTAAATCTGAAATGAATGATCTGGGGAGCATCTTAGTAGCAAAGATTGTCTCACCAAGCATCTATGCTTTTATCTATATATGTATATTTATTTATCTCTCTGTCATTCTAGCTATACATATTTTTGTGTAAACATATATACACAAAATTGATATGTGCATATTTATATAATTTAGATATCTGTGTCTGTGTTGATGTATCTGTAAGAATACCTATACATATGTGGAGCTATGTTATCTATATATAGATTGCTACCATTGCTTATGATACAGTTGTAGGGTGTTGGTATTCAACTCATCAACTATCATTGTGTAAATGTTGAATCTGGACTTACCTTTGGATTTTCACATTGATAACCTGGGGTAATAATGTGTTCCAGTTACCATAAATATATGCAACCCATTTGCATTAGTCCCAACAATGCACTAAAGAACTTTCCATCAACTCTCATGTGACTAATTTAGAACTACTTCTACTTGCCCGCAAATCAATCCCACCATGACCATTCTCAACTGTATGGTAAAATTCTATTTTTGACTCTACTAATTATACTTAGTACATTATTATCTCACTTTTTCACTTCCTTCCTTGTTTAGATTCATTTCTATTCTGTTATTGCCAAAGCACATTTTGAAATACATTAAATTTCCCTGTGTTGATGTACTTCTGGAATACTTCTAAAATAATATATATTAATTTGGATAGGTTATTATGAGTAATAAATGTACTCCAAAATTTCGGTGTAGTACTAGATGACAGCAAACTATGGTTTGTTGGTCTGGCTCATGGCCTGTTTTTGTAAATAAGCTTTTTTGAACACAGTCATATTTATTCATTTGTGTTGTCTCTGACTGTTTTTTTCATTACAATTGAACAGTTAAGTACCTGTGACAGAGATCTCATAGCCACAAAGCTTAAATTATTTACTGTCTTGCCTTTTTTTTTTTTTTTAATAAAAGAGTACCTACCTTTTATCTATCATAATTAAAATTTATTTTCCATTGACAAAAATGTCTTGAATAGACCTAAGTTTTGCTGGGGAATTCTCTGTCATGTGGTTATTCAGGGAACTTGTTTGATGTCTCTCTGCCATCTTCAACATGTGACTTCAAGGTTGTCCTGACATATTTATCACAGTAAGATGAAATAAGATCACAGAGGAATGGATGGGAATATTTCATGCATCTGAACTTACCTGAGATAAATTTCGCTCACAGTTTTTGACTGGAAATCAACTACTGGCCCTGTTCAGCTACAAGGGAGAATGAAATAAGTAGCCCAGTTTTGTTCTCCAGAAAAGAATACAGATTTTACTGAACAACCTGCAGTATTTGCCACAGATTGTTTGTTAGAATGTTAATCTTGAAAGATCTCAACAAAGTGATTCTTCTAGGCCTTTCACTGAACAGTCTAACAATGCCGTAGAAATTCACAAAACAGGGTTAATTTTTGTCACAATAAAGAGAGGCCTCAGATTCAGATTGGATTTTCAACTTGGTCTAAAAATCATGTTATAATTGTTTGGTGAACTCTCATATTTCCAAGTACAGTGTCAAACATTCTTTATCCAGTCTTTCACTTCTCATTCAGCACTACCATCCCCTCTGTCTTAGAAGATAATCTTACCACTGGCTTCAAAGGAAAATATAATTCATCAGATGGTCAGTTTTGCAAACTTTTGTACCAGTGATATTAACTTACTTGCATCTGGAGCCATCCTTTGCTTTTTCCCCCTTCTTATAAAACAGGAGTTATTTCACTGAAGGGCAAAACTTTTACTTGTACCAGAGTGCTTATATTTCTTACTTACTAAAAATATTGCATAGCTTATTATCCACATGACACCAATTCCTCTGATAATAAGCTATGTAACTGATATTTATTTAAAATATAATTCTCAAGTTATAATCCTTCTTCAGATAGTCTATTTCATCATAAATGAAACAAAATAAATGAAATTATCCAGTCATTGCCTTATATAATGCATCTGTACATGGCCTCTAATTTGTGGCGTTCTTTAAAACTAAAACTTAACTCACTGTTCTCCGCTTACATGATCTTAGCCAAAACAATATAGAGATGGTCTTCGTATCATCTCCTCTCCCCATTCTCTGCTCCAGATTCATATATCATATTGTACAAAATTACATTAATTGCCATTCTGCTTATTCTCCCCATAGTTTTTCCTCTAATATCACAGAGCTCAAGTAATGTTATGGACACCCATTTGATTGAATGGGAATCAGCAAACAGGAGGCCCATCTTCACATCTTTCTCTGCTCACTATCTCCATAACATATCCTTTAAACACATATTAACTTCAAAATATCCAGTCTCAAAACACCTCAAATTTTTTTACAAGTCTTTTTTTCTACTTCAAGGCATTGTCATTTACTAGAAATGACAGAAAAACCTTATCTGTTAACATTCTTCAGTAAGCCACCCTATCCATGTCTATGAATCCATAATGTAGACAGTGCAACAATATTAGCCAGCAAGACAATGACTTCCTCACATGTAAATATAATTATTTCCCCATTCATATTCCACAAAATGTTCCAGACAAAATTGTCCCCAATGCTATTATAGTTGGAAAATGTTTATACACTGAATAACCAGGCTATTTCCTATCCTGAAACTCACCCCTTGTAAGTCTCCTACATTTCAGCCTCATGAATCTGCTTTTCTCCATGGCCACTTTCATCCATTCTGGTTTCTTCCTTCCATTATTACCTACTGTATCACTCCGAAGAGTTAAAATCTGCTTAGCTACCAGAACTCAGCTCTACTATTACATCTTCAAAGAAAGTTAGAATTATACCAGGTTTTTGTTTTCTTTTGTTTTGTTTTGGTATTTCCCCCCTAATAGTCCCATTTACTTTTCTTGTATAGTACTTAATAGATGTGTGAGTTGGTTTACTGTGACCATTATTTATGTGCTCATTCAATTAATGTGTGTCTAAATTAGTAGATTGTGAACTCCAGAAAGGCAGGAACTTGATCTGATTTTGCTCTCCCTTTTATTTTTACGGCTCAGAAGAATTCTTGAAACTAAGTAGCAAATAAAAAAAGTGTTTACTTAAAAAGCATCTCACAATCTGATGAATAAAAGCAAAGCAACTACACTGTTGAGTAAACTCATGACATTACATTGTCCAAGCTTAACAAATTTTAACACTCTAACTTCTCAACAAATATCAAGGTGATATTCACTTGTGTGCTCTTAATAACGTAGTGTTTATAAGAAGACAGTGCATTCCATGGTTGAGCTTCTGTAATTTATTGGATCAATCTTTGCTGTGCTAAATTAATCTTCTACATTGTCACTGCAACTATATTGGGCCTTGTGTGAGCAGCAGTGTCTGCTTTATTGACCACAGCATATGTTTTTATATGCAAATACAAAATATCATTTTCTGTATGTGTTTAGTATGATAAAAAATTTTTTTATTTATATCTTTCTCATAATACTGTAGGACAGAATTTTTAAAGGTAAAATGTGGACATTTATCTAATTAAAATTGATAATGAGATAGTTGTAGATTCACATGCACGTATAAGGAGTAACAGGGACAGAGCCCATGTGAATTTTTTATGGATCCTACAAGGCACCGTTTTACAAAACTATAGTACAGTTTCACAAGGAAAATAGTAATTTTAATGCAACCTACT
>NW_016107652.1:0-6208 GCF_001604975.1 Cebus imitator | reverse complement strand
TCTCCTGCCTCAGCCTCCCGAGTAGCTGGGACTACAGGCGCGCACCACCATGCCCAGCTAATTTTTGTATTTTTAGTAGAGACGGGGTTTCACCATGTTGCCAGGATGGTCTCGATCTCTTGACCTTGTGATCCGCCCGCCTCAGCCTCCCAAAGTGCTGGGATTTACAGGCTTGAGCCACGGTGCCCAGCCATAACTGTTTATTTCTATACAGTTTTATCAGATATGCAGACTCACATATCCATCACTGCATTCAAGTTGCAGAAGGGTTCCTACACAGCTGTAATTTCTATTGTTCTATGATAGAACACCCATTCCCATCACATCTCAACCTTCCAAACTTACCCCTAGCAACCACAAATCTGTTCTCCATTTCTATAATTTTGTCATTCCAAACATGTTATATACATTAAATCAAACAGTGTATATATAACCTTTTTGGAATGGCTTTTTACACTCAAATTACATGGAGTTGATGTTGTAATTATGAACCATTGATTCTTTTTTATAGCTGCATATTTCATGTTATATATATACTAGAATTTAACCATCCAATCATTAAAATATAGTTAGGCTATTTCCAGTTTGGGGCGATTATGAGTGATGCTGTTTTGAGCGTTCATATACAAGGTATCCTGTGAAGATATGTTTTTAATGTTACTGGCTAAATGGCAAAAAGTCAGTTGCTGGGTTGTATGGTAATTGCATAGATTTATCATTTTAAAAATGTATCTCTAAACTTTCATCACTTGTCATAATGTGATTTCTGACCAGCAGAATTACTTGAACATACCATTATTAATATCTTTGAGTAGTTCATATGCAAATTTACTTTAGACTTTCACCCCCAGCCAAGAGAATTGGTTAGTGAAGGTGTAACCCCTGGGAACCATGCTTTTCATGGATCTTTGCAACCCTCAGAGAGCCCCTTGTGAACCCACAGCCTTGGGTTTGACATACAGAGCGGTGTGGAGACTCAGCAGAGCAGCTGCTCAGTCATACACAGAGAGATCCAGGAGCTTTACATACTGCAGCCTTGGGATTCACTTCAAGGCGGGAGGCATGTGCATATCCCTAGGAAGGGAGATGAATTTAGGGGGCTGAGCAGCATCAGTCTGGGGGCCTTGCTTTGATGGCACCTTGCAAGAGAAGACCCACTGGCTGGGAATTCCAGCCAGCACCAGCAGCAAGGTAAATCCTACCTGAGACTGGATTGAGCACCACCCCCCAACCCAGGGGTTAAGGGTTGGCTGACATCTTTGCTGTTTGGTTGACTCAGCCATTCCAGCCTGTGGACTTTGGAGAGTACAAATGATCCAAAGAAGGGTCTTCTCAGCACAGCACAGCTGCTTTACCAGAATGTGGTTAGGCTGCTTTAAGTGGGGCCCCAATCCATTACTCCTAACTGGGTGGGATCTCTAAGCCATGACCTCCAGTCACCCCTGCCCACCCATATTCTACAGACGGCTCTGATGCCTCCCTGGGACCCTAGGAGGAAGTTTGGAGCTGGGGGTTTGGGTGGGGCAGGCTGCCTACTCCGTCGTTTGGAGAAATCCACACTTCCTGCTTTGGAGTCCAAGCTGACCAGGGCAGAGGTGGTTCCTCAGCATTCCACAGCTGTTTTGCCCAGGCTCGGCCAGACTGTTTCTTTAAACAGGATCAAGGTCCATTGCTTCTTTCTGGGCAGATGCTCCCAGAAGGAGCCCACAACCACCCCAGCCTGTGTACTATGGCTGACAGAGTTCTACCTTCTCCCAGGGAGGGAGTACCCAGGGAGCAGGGCAGCCTGCAAACTTTGCTGTTTGGACATCTCAACCAGTCCAGCCTGCAGGCCTTGGAAAGCCCATACTGATCTGAGGCTGAAGGGATCCTCCACACAGCACAACTGCTCTATCAAAACACAGCCAGACTGCTCTTTCAAGTGGGTCCCTGATGGCGTTCCTCCAGAATGGGTGAGACTTCCCAGCCAGGGTCTCCAGCCACCTCCTATCAGTGCATTTACCTAGTAACAGATAAGTATCCACCTGGGATGGAGCTTCCAGATAAAGGGGCAGGCTACAATCTTTGCTGTTACACAGGCTTCACTGGTGATACCTCCAGGTATCCGGAAAATCAAGGTCATTCTGGAATAGACCCCCAGCAACATGCAATAGCCCTACAGAAGAGTGGTCAGCCTGTTAAAAGAAAATTTAAAAGTCAAACAAAAACAACAAGTGAGAGACCACAAAAACCCCATCCAATGGTTAGTATCCACAA
This sequence comes from Cebus imitator, assembly GCF_001604975.1. Taxonomy (NCBI): domain Eukaryota; kingdom Metazoa; phylum Chordata; class Mammalia; order Primates; family Cebidae; genus Cebus; species Cebus imitator. The sequence goes on along the minus strand of NW_016107652.1, from coordinate 3,952 downwards.
AGACTAAAGGTAGATAAGCCCACAAAGATGAGAAAGAATCAGTGCAAAAATGCTGAAAACTCAAAAAGCCAGAGTGTCACTTTTCTTCCAAATAACCGCAACACCTCTCCAGCAAGGCCGCAGAACTTAGCTGAGACTGAGACAGCTGAAATTTTAAAAGTAAGCTTCAGAATGTGGATAAAAATGAACTTTGCTGAGCTAAAGGGGCATGTTGTAACCCAGTACAAAGAAGATAGGAATCATGAAAAAACAATTCAGGAGCTGACAGCCAAAATCGCCACTACAGAGAGAAACATAGCCAACCCGATAGAACTGTAAAATTGCTTTTATGCCATTTTGGAATATAAGCAAGTATGGCACATTTGTCCATTTTCATACTGGCATAAAGAACTGCCTGAGACTCAGTAATTTATAAAGGAAAGGTTTAATTGGCTGACAGTTCAGCATGGTTGAGATGGCCTCAGGAAACTCACAGTCATGGCAGAAGGTGAAAAGGAAGCAAGGCACCTTCTTCACAAGGTTCGAAGAAGGAGAATTGTCTAGTGAAGTGGAAAGAGCCCCGTATGAAGCCATCAGATCTCATGAGAACTCACTATCACAAGAACAGCATGGGGAAAACCACCCATGATTCTATTATCTCCACTCGATCCCTCCATTGACACACGGGGATTATGGAGATTACAATTCAAGACGAGATGTGGGTAGGTATGCAAAGCCCAACCATATCAAAAGCCTAGGCAATATTATTAAGGATGTAGGCACAGGAAAAAAATGTCTTGACAAAGATACCAAAAACAATTGCAACAATAGCAAAAACAGACAAATGGGATCTAAGTAAACTAAAGAGCTTCTGTGCAGAAACAAAACAAAACAAACAAAAAAACCGGATTAAACCAACAACCTACAGAATGGGAGAAAACTTTTGCAATCTATCTGACAAAGGTCTAATACCTAGCATCTATAAGAAATTGAAACAAATTTATATGAAAAATCCCATTAAAAGGTAAGCAAAGACATAAATAGACACTTCTCAAAAGTAGACATATATCCAGCCAACAAACAAATAGAAAAAGTTCATCACTAATCATTAGAGAAATGCAGTTAAAAACCACAATGAGACACTATCTCACACCTGTCAGAATGGCTACTATTAAATAGTCAAAACATAACAGATGTGTAAGGCCTGAGTGCCAAGACTGTATTTCAAACCTATATGCACAAAACTTACGTATAAAGTCTATGTGTGTATATCGAGCCTATATACCCAAAGCTTATATGTATACCTGGGTATCTGAGACCTATGTCTCCCTCTACCTAGTGGGTAGAGTGTAAGGAACATTGCTGTACCACAGCCAGGCATAATAGGCCGAGGTAAACATCCCACATGACTCAGTGAGTTTGTAGTGCAGGTGCACAATTCCATGTATAATGTAAACACAGCTATGTAGCCATAACATGGGAAGGTCATCACTTGGCTTTACACCACTATTGTCTGTAAAAGGTGTAATTGCTCTGCTGACACTGTACATGTGTGCTTGTGCTTAGAGAGAGAAAATGTTAACCTGCTGACCCTGAAGGTAAGGGAGAACTGGCCATGCAGCTGTGTATGGGAGCAGCAGGAGCTGCAGAGCTAGAGCACGCAGCTAAGACAGAAACAGACAGTATAAGAGAACTGCTCAATAAAGCCGTATTTGACCTGCATCAGTTCACACTGTAATTAAAGAAGCCAGCTTTTCCATCTCAGAGGCAGAGCAGGAAATGCTATCAGTTCCTTTGTCCCAAGCACAGAATAGCCAGGCAGGGAGGGGCTCCGCTGGACACTGACTGTGTTGCTTACCTAACTCCTGCAACTCAGTGCCGGTATTAGCACAGTGAGAGGTGTGTTCCACTACTGTGGAGGATCCATGGGCTCTCCTCTGGGGTCCCATCAGCTGCTCATGTTCTACCTTCTGACGGATCATGGGGCAAGCCCATATTGGGGATATTCCTTTTCCTCGGTAACAGACCTGGGGTCTCTGGCTGGGAGGATGGGCTCAAGATTGTGCTGACAGCTGTTTCCGACTCCTGTTCCAAGCTGTTTGTCTGGGCCTCTAAGCTCCCTGTTTGTACCTGGAGGCCCCTAAATGCCAAGTTTTGCTCCAAGCTGTGAATTTGGGCCCCCAGGTGCATGACCTGTCCCCAGAGGTCCCTTACCTGAGTGGCTTCCTGAAGGGACTGAGCATGTACTTCCCAAGCATGTACTTCCTACAGTGCAGTTAAAGGCATTCATTCAACCATGCTGGCAAAGTTGCATTGCTTCTCAGTGCCGTGTGCTTCCAGCTGTGTCAGTGCTTTCTCCACACTTGTGGGAGACCTGTCCACTGCCTCCCACATTTCCACTGGGGGCCATCCTAGCAGCACTACTGCCACTGGGTACCACAGCCCATGCTGTGGCCACACAACCAATCCAGGAATCCTTGGGGGCTGAAGACCAACTCGCCTTATCCTGCACGTTGTACCAATTGCTAGGTTCAGGGTCAGATGCCAGCCCATGCTGAGGTCCAAAGGAAGTGGGTAGATGCATGGAATATAGCTGAAACAACACTTGGGGGGCCATGGGTAGGTGACTCCTGCCCCTCCCACACACAGCTGTACAACTGGCTCTCCCTTGCCTTCAGGGTCAGCAGCTTAACTCTTTCTCTGTTAGCAGGACAATTATCCTTTTACAGACAAGAGTGGTGTACAGTCAAGTGGTGACTTTCTCATGTTATGGCTACATAGCTGTTTTTACATTATACATGGAACAGTATGCCTGTGTTACAAACTCGCTGAGTCAGGGAGGATGTTTACCTAGGCCTATCCTGCCTGGCTGCAGTGCAGCCATGTTCCTCACAAGATGCTAGCAAGGTTACAGAGGAAAAAGGAATGCTTTTATACTATTGGTGGAAGTAGAAATTAGTTCAACCATTGTGGAAGACAGTGTGGTGATTCCTTAAAGATCTAGAGGCAGAAATACCATTTGACCCAGCAATCCCGTTACTGGGTATATACCTAAAGGAATATAAATCATTATTTTATAAAGATACATGCATGCATATGTTCACCGTGGGACTATACACAGTGGCAAAGACATGGAATCAATCTAAATGCTCATCAATGATAGACTGGATAAAGAAAACGTGGTACATATATACCATGGAATACTATCCAGCCATAAAAAAGAATGAGATTATATCCTTTTCAGGGACATGGGTGGAGCTGGAGGCCATTATCCTTAGCAAACTAATGCAGGAACAGAAAACTGTATATCACATATTCTTACAGGTATTGATCGACTTACGACCTATGCAACTTATTACCATTCGACTTTACGACCACAATTGCTAGCCATGACTGCTCCGCATCTGGCAGCACAAACATTGCCCAGCTGGGCGTACGACAGTGCAGACCAACTTCCGGCAGCACTACCATCTCTGCGTGCATATAGCCTACTCAACTTATGACCAAATCGTGTTACAGCCGGTCTGTCGGAACCAATCATGGTCGTAAGTCCACGATTTATAAATGGGAGCTAAATTATGAGAATACATGGATACATGGGTGGGCACAACACACACAGAGGGCAGGAGGTAGGAGGATGGAGAGGATCAGGAAGAATAGCTAATGGATACCTGGGAGATGGGATGATCTGTGCAAGAAACCACAATGGCACATGTTGACCTGTGTAACAAACATATATCCTGCACATGTACCCCTGAACTTAAGAGTTGGAAATTTAAAAAAAAAATTCTTTACACACTCTTTGCACCCTTACTGTGATGACACAAATGTCAACTAAAAAGGAAAAACATTTCTTACTGTCAACAAAGTTTTACTATTCATTCAGATGATATGATCAATCTCAGACACTGGTTAACAAACTTTGTGATATTTGACACCAGCTTTTTAGGTATTTTCTTCCCACATTAGGACA